>NC_051444.1:5471537-5548554 GCF_001649575.2 Kryptolebias marmoratus
GGGTACTCATGGTACTTATCATCTTACCTAGTACTTACAGGGTACTCATGGTACTTATCATCTTACCTGGTACTTACAGGGTACTCATGGTACTTATCATCTTACCTAGTACTTACAGGGTACTCCTGGTACAAACCTGTTGCAGGGAGCATACCTGGCACTTACAGGATACATTTCTGGTAGTTACTAGGTTTGTATGTTGTACCTATCAGAAACTCGTACTTAACTAGTCCTTACTCAGTATGTACCTTGTACTTATCTGGTACTTACTGGAGAAGTACCTGGTACATACCCGGTATGTACCTGGCACTTACAGGGCAAGTACCTGGTACTTAGATGGGACAAACCCCTTACTTTCAGAGTACCTATCAGGTAGGTACCTTGTACTTACAGAGTACGTACCTAGTATGCACCTGACTGTATTATTTATTGCTTTGTAAAACATATGAGAACTTTTTAAATAAATTAAAAAATATATTTTGGGTGAACAAATTGGAAGCAAAGCAGAAGAAAGCCAAGAAGCTCAAAATAAAACTGAAAAGACTGAAATAGAAAGTGGAAAATATGAAGAAACTGAAGGCAGCTGGAGTTGATTGGAGCTTTTAGAGTCATCAGATTTCAGCAACAACTCTGGAGGCTGTTGTCAAAAGGAACATTGTTCTAGGAATACCTAAAGAACAGTTTGGAACCTTGAGGTTCCCAGACTTCTGGGAGAGGACCTGAGGTTGAAGAGTGACAGCCGGGAAACTGGGACAGTTAAAAATATGTTTCCCTTAAAGAGGCAGTGGAGCCAGAAACAGTTAAAGGTAAAAAAAATAAAAATAAAACATATTTGTACATGTTTGAAGTCATTAATGCAGAAACTCAAGTGCCAAAAAGAAGCAATATAATTTATCTTCGCTTAATTACGATGCAAGAAAGAACCAGTGGGACATTTATGGTCTTAAGTGGGGTGGGTCGAGGTTCAGCGTCAGATTGTTTACTGTTCATTTTAAATAAGATGTCAGACTGGTAAAGTCTCAGGAGGAGCCAGCTTAACCCTCACATTTAATTGGTTTATTAAAACATTGCAAAATTGAATAAATTGGCCTGTTTCATTATCTGCGTTGTTTTGGGGATGCCTTAAAATAAGAAAGACATCAGGAGGAAGCTCTTCTGGGCAGGCCCGATGTGGAGATCGCTGCTGAGGGCCACGAGCTTCTTATTTCAGCTGAAAAAGGGTTAACTTCAATATAACACATTTCTGCCTCTATGAAGCTCCTCGTTTTAAATTTGTGTGTTTGTTTGTGAAGTAAAGTAGCAGCTCACAGTGTTTTAGAATACAGGGTTAGTGGCTATTCAGAATCTTGGCCGAGTAAAACCTTAACTAACCATTAAATGAGTCTGAATGAAGACATTTTTAAATTCCCAACCATGTTCTGTCTTCGGCTGTCTTCCCCCTGCATGCTGACCCAACCCGACCTCAGCTCTGTCTTTGCCCGTTGCTGCTTCCTGACCTTTGCCTTTTGAACCTCCCAAGACACCTCTGGATGCTTTTTTTTTTTAGGACTGCAAACATGTTTCTATTATGAGCTGAATCTGTGAGTAAGCTCTATTTAAAGTAGAACAATCCGGCTGTCTCCTGCAAGCAAAGTCAAAACAAGATTCAAACTGATGGCTCTGGGATAAAAAAAAAATGTCATTTAAACATTTGTTACTTAATCTGCAGGAGCTTGAACCAAATGAAACATACTAAATTACACCAATCAAGAATTTATAAAATGATTAAATAAAATACTAAACTGTTTAACTGATTAATATATATATTATTACTTTTCAAACTGAAGAATGTGTGGGTAAGTGGAGTGGAAGGATAACCACAAAGATAACAAATAAAAATGAAAAATGGCCTCCATGAAACTTTTGAACGTGTCCTTTGGTATCAAACATAAATACAGGAGCAACTTGGGTTTTATTTTAATCCTGCCAGTTGTCCTGGACAAATCTTGTTTTTCTAAAATCTTCTTCCTTCAAAGAAATGCAGACTGACACGCCTAAGCTCTTTTTTCGATTGTCCAGTTCAGCGGCGATTCACTTCGCCTTGATTCGATTCTACGCGGTCCTGGTGATTTTCCATACAACTGAGTGCAGCCTCAATGTGGGTGGGGTCATTGTAGCAAGGCTGCTTGACACTCTGATGTCATTTTTGGCGAAACCCAACAATGGAGGACACCGAGGTCACTGTATGCCTGGTGCTCGGTCTACAGTTAGTCACACACAAGTTAAAAATGAGCCAGAGAAGGCTTTCAAGGGTTAGGTTGGAAAAAAATGGGATAAAAGCAAGTTGGTGCGGCTGCAGAAAACGGTGATTTGAAGCAGTCGCTTCCATGACTCATGCAGTGACTCCTTGGCCAATCAGAGGCCTCCAGTCTGAAACTCGGTCGGGTAGGATCAACCAATGGAAAGCCACTGAACTCGCTCCGGGTCGACCCAAGTCGGGCCGATTTGAGCCTGTAAGAAAAGGGCTACACTGACAACGGTAAACACGTTTTAAAACTAGTATTCCTTGAAGGAGTCCATATCCCTTTCAACCTCACATCTTAAAGTTTCCTGTTAACACTCTGGTTATGTGTTGGGAATGACTCTCAGCTACTACCACACCAAATATGACCTCATTATGTCTAAAAGTGACTGAGTTATAAGCCTTTTGGTGTTTGCTAAGGTCGATTGGCTGTCATGGCCATTTTGACTTAGGTTGACTCCAAATTTCTATCAGTTGTAGGTATTCATACAATGATTACTTTCTGAGAGTTTTATTAGAATCTGTCCACTGGTTCATGAGATAACACACACACACACACACACAAATAGGCAACTACATTGATAATTATGCAATTTTATAATAAAAAAAACGGGTTTCAATAATATTTATTTTGCTCATATGATGCATTACATTAAATGAAAATGTTTTGAATGCCTATTTAGTGTTATGAACTAACTTTGCATATTAAAATAAGTTTGGTCAGATTCAGTTTCTGTGCTGTTTTTTGATTTTCTGAGTCTTCCTGCCACATTACTCACAATTAGGCTCCTCTCGTTCAGATCTTCCAGCCTGCCTTTCTGTGCAAATCTGAATAAGTTCCTGTCCACCTGCTGACTAATGATTCCCACACCTGAGAGATGCCGTTTTAACAGTTCAACCAAGCGTCTGTCAGTGGTGATCACTTGGGAGAATGGGGTTCGTGTCTAGTTTAGGCAACAAAAATTATTTGAGGTTTAAAAATGATCAACTTTTCTGTTAAACATTTAGCTCTCCACAGTGAAACACAGAATCAGAGAAAAATGAATGCATTGGCTTTTACAAACTGGTATTCATTCACGTTTTTATTCATTTCGTGCCCTTTCTGTGACCTCCCACCCTTCTTTTCATAACAACACAGAGCGATATTAATGAAGAGCAGAGGATGAATAAATTATATTTGTTCAGTAATACATGATTTACTACGTCATTATATTATTATGAGATGAAACATACGGAAACTAAAATATGCAAAGGAACATTTTTTAATGTGTAAAGATTTGTGACATTATCAAAAAGAATGAAAGTTATAACCTGGCACAACATGCTGTCCCAGTCTGGCAACACATGATGTCCAAAACCATTGAGCCGCCCCTCATTACCGCCTGCCTTCCACCACATACTCTAACACTAATGCAAGACCTTTGTTTCAATATTTTTTTTAAATCAAAGCAATACAAGGCTCATAATTTAGTTGTTTGTTTTTTGGCTGCTCCCTTCTGCAGGGGTCGCCACAGCAAATGAATTCGCATGAAAGATTTTAGCAATTCTTTTATACCGGATGCCCTTCCTTACACAAGCCGGGCTTAAACTGGCAACCTCGGGATTACAAGATCGCGACACTGACCATGGAGCTACCGCACTCCCACAGGGCTGATACGCTAATTTAATAAAAATTTAGTTTTAAATTTAAATTACCACAACACCAGCCGACAAAACCTTCCCTCACATGAATAAAAGGCAGTATAAGTTGTTGTTACTCAGGCTATACTTATATCTAAATGTTATTTCTTTAAAGTGAGACTGAGATCTTGGCGTTTGCTAAGATTGATTAGCTGTGACGGCCATCTTGAATCGGACTGACTCTAAAAGTTAATCAGTTGACCTGGGATTCATTTCTGTCTTTAGATCAGAAAGCAGAACACTGATGGGTGAGTTTCTCTTTAGTTTAAAGTTTGTTCTGCTTGTTTTTGGACCCCCTGTGGTCACTGTAAGCTATATGAGCTTTGTCGGTCACAGAACAACGATCTGAGCGGCGTTATAACCCATTATATTTCCCTGAATAAACGGAGCTGATGTTACATTTACAGTGAAGCTGTGCAGAAAACAGCTAACGGCTGTCGGTGCACCATGAAGTTTTATGGGTGAAAATCTGAAGCAGAGCTCCGTAAAGTCACTAATCATTGTACGCGCCTTTATTTCTCCCATATAGCACCTGTTAGCTAAGCACATTAAGGGATAACGCCACAAAAATGGACCTCAAACAACTCCGAACTGTGTTAATGTCAAAATAATAGCATAGTTCAGATGTCGGAACGTGTTGTAATTTTTCCAGAAACATCAGCGGTCCTGCTGATGATCACACTGCGTGACATGGCTGTGTGTGTGTGTGTGTCTGCATACAGAGCAGGAAACTGACGTCTGATCGCAAAAATGGTTTGGGAAACACAACAGCTGTCAGGTGTAAACGCTCAAGATCAGAGCGGACCACTTTCAATCAAATCACCCGAGACGGATCTTTAATTCAAGGTCCGAACACGGCCGGAGAGTTTCATGAGATATTTTGCTAACAAACAATCAAATAATTATATGACCAATCGTTTTGTAGCATTGGGTAGTAAAAAGGTAATCAAAAAGCAGAATACAAATTCTATGCATGCTAACTGATGCATGACATCATCGATCCACATTTAACCTATTTTTAAAAATATGAATATGAAATAATTTATAATTCAGTTTGTGTGAGTTCTGTTTTGAACTCATTAAATAAGATTAATTTGACACAAGCCAAACAAAATCTGCACATTATATATTTTATTTATACTTTAAACCCAGTTTACAACCAGTTTTTCCACAGACTGGTAAACCCCTGCCCATCTTTACTTCTATTCAGCCTCTCTAAAATGATTTTTTATACCAATCCTCTTACTGCCTTGTTGCCAATTAATCTAATTCTAATTGTCTTCTTTTTATTATTGTTTCATTTTCTTTTACAGCCTTTTGTTGCCCTGTCCCAACTTTTTGACACGTGTTGCTGCCATAAAATTTAAAGAATATCTTATTTTTGCCCCAAAATGGTACACTTTCTTAGCTTAAAATAAATATAGGTTTATGAGATTTGCAAATCATTGCATGTTGTTTTTATTTAATTTTACACAACATTGTCAGAATTGAAGCTGTACCATTTATACTTCACATTTTGAGCCTGCCTACCTCCATATTTCTTTCCAAGCGCACCTTCCCCCCCGCATACATGTTTCAGAGTATCCTGATCAGCACACATATCCGACGTGAGTGACTTTGCTTTTTCAGGGTTGTTGAGTTGTGTGTAGTTTTGAGGTTTGGATCTCAGTGACAAACCAGGAGTCAACAAGCTAATCCTGGGTAATGCTTTCACCCATTGTGAGGATACTGCTGCTGAGAGCCAGAAATAAACCTGAAAACCTTTCATCTCTAATGCAGTTGGAGTTTCTGAAAGTCCTATTGTGTCTCTATATAGCTGGCATAAACATAGCAGTCCCTTTTAGACGGCACAGACAGCACAAGTGAATGCAAGTACTGCTCATCAGCAGGTGTGAATACACACAATATTAGGAGGAAAAAGTCATCTGCACACACAGACACACACAATTATCTGTTCATGTGCACACGAGTGCATCAGCGTGTGTATGTTCTGTGTTCGTATTTTGATTCTAACACGAAAAGGCACTTCCACACCCATATATTACCTTCTAAAAATAAAGTCATGACGTCAGACAAGTTATTTCAGTTGGTCAGCTATCATTTCCCCTCCCCTCTCAAAACACACTCAATAACCGAGCAACTTTCAGGCTGCAAAAAATAAAACTTTTCTCTTAGAAAAACGTGCAACACGCAGGATAAATATGACTCGCGATAAATTATCACTTACAAGTCTTTGCATATGCAGCTACTAGACTGATGTTTGAAATTTGCAACCATGTGATCTGAATTCAGAGTTAGAGATAAAGAAAACACAGACAGTGTATCTGCATGCATTCTGTTGCCACACTTTAATGCACAGTGGAATGGAGAATATCAACACCTGTTAGTTTACTCCGCTTATTAAAAGAAAACATTATGTGCTCCTGCTGATTTACAACAGGGCTGAAGTGTGGAAACAAGTTTAGGATTGTTGCCTTGATAAGTATTCACATCACATATAACTCTCTGCAGTGAGGCTTAGAAATGAGTCATAGTCTAGAATGGTAGGAGGGCACATAAACAGGCTGACTTTTTATCACCGAGAAAACAAATGTCCTGCATGACTGCAGGGATAACTGCAAACCGATAATTAGGAGCTGATTAATTGAAGAATATTTATGGTAGGTTTTTAAATTAAAATGTAACTCGTTTTTGATCAGTAAAAGGAGCAGATGTGTCACAGAACTGAAATTTTCTTGCCACAACATCATCAGAATAAATGTTTACTACTTAAAATCTATTTTTTCCAGAGCTCTTGAGTGTTTTTCATTAGGCAAATATATGTGATTGTAAGGTCAGGTTTAACTAAACCCAACACAGAAGGCACAGTTTGTTTAAAGGTTTTACCTTTTCCACATTTATTAGTTTGCTTTTAGGCGTAATGAAGTGGGCTGTCACATATTTTACTTTATTTATGTTTATTTGTGGGATAGCAAATCATTGACGGCCCTGAAGACTTAACGAATCTTAATGAGCCTGATTTGTTATAAACAAGATTTGTGGATTTATTTTTGTCTGTTACCAAAATATCTTTAATATAGCTTCAAAATATCTCCAATTTAAGATGGCCGTCACAGCAAAACGATCTTACCAAACACAAAAATGATAATGACTCAGTCGATTTTGCAGATATTGTAATTTGGTGAGCTGAGACTCAGCCAATGAGTGAATTCAAGATGGCCACCACAGCCTAAGCCTTCATAAAAATGTCTCCTTTCACCTCAGTGAACTTTACAGACATGGAGCTAAAATTTATTGCGATAGTAGCTGAGAGTCATTCACAAAACATGCTTCAAGTTCAAACAAATCATGCAAGATTTCACAATATGGCTCGAGATTATGCATAACGTTTCACCAAAATGACTGTCTCTGTAACGCTCAACATAAGATTATCATAGTCTAAAAGTCTGGCATGAACATCGGCATGAAGGATGCATTCCTCCAAGGAAGGCTGGGCCTTTAACAGTTTATTTATTTGGATGATACTTTGAGAGGAAATGCATGGAATTGAGATTTTAATTCCATCACTCTGACGGAACTGAACACTTAAGTTGTCCTGGCTCTTAATGGAGTCTCCCTGAAAACATGATTTGTGGATTTATTTTATTATTTTTGGGTGGGGAGAGAGTTGGCAGCGAGGTTTTATGCGTTTCTATGTTCCGGTGGCTGACACGGGCTTTGACAAAATGCCAGCGTTCGATGCCCCAGGAATGACGGCTTGTTGTGTGGGCTGCTGCCATTAAACGGTGAGTGAGTCAACTGTTGCACCCGGAGTCATTTTCTGGAAGTTATACCTTCTTAGAGCGTCGCTACTGGAGGAAGTCTGAAGCAATAAAAGGCTCAATCTTTATGAATAGGAGGTGGATTCGTATGCTTTGTTTACGCAGAACAGATTTCTAAACAAGTTTCTGCCTGAACTCATTGGAATTCAAGGTCTGGTGTTTATTCAACTGAAGGGTTTGCTCATGTTGTTCTTTGAAGAAATGAATATCTCCCACCGACTCCCACGTCAGAGTTTTAAATAAAGATCTTCTGTGAGCTGTTAGTGCTCAAACTAAGTGACGGGAACAACTCTCAGTTACTACTGCATCCGATTTTAGCTCAATATCTGCAAAAATGACTGAAATTCTAGGGTCCATTAGCTCTGACAGCCACCTTGAATCAGAAAAAGTTAATCAGTTGTAGACCTACATGCATGAATTACTGTCTGAGTTTCATAAAGATTCTTTTACTGGTTTGTGAGATATTTTGCTGACAGACAGATAAACACACAGACTTAGGCGATAAAAATTCAAAAAGCCAAATGGTTTAAAGTGTGGTTGTATTTTGGCTCTCTATATTTTATTATAGAAACAAAATGACTGCAGATACAACTGTGTTCTCTCACTTTTTTATGCATATCTTTTTGTGAAAACCAAAATAATCTAAAAAAATGAGTCCACATCAAAAACGCAGGTCTTATTACACTTAAAACACAACTAAAACACAAACTCGGAGCTGTTTCCAAGATTTTCCTTATTTCCAGAATGTCAGTACAGCTGCCACATTATGTCAGTCAGTTCAGGAAATTCAGATTTCTTTCCCTCCTTTTCGCCTTCAGCGCATGTCTGTTAGCTGCACAGGTTTTCATCACAATGATCTGCAGCGTCACAACCTCACCAAGTCTTTCAATCCGCTCCATGTGCTTTTTGCTTCAACTTATTGGAAATAATGAGTTTCAGAGTGCATTAGTGGTGGTGTCGCCACTGGTAGGCAAAAGGCAACCATGAATGTTTCTGCCTGTGTGTGTTTGAGTGGTGAGTGCGTATTTATGTTTTAGAGCTGATAGTTTTAAATGTAACTTTCAGAAACCAATCATTGGACATGCATCTGCAGCTGATTAAATTTTGGGTTCAATGCAATTTTAAAAGGCCGCCACAAATAATTGACTTTAGCCAACAAAACAAATGGCTTTAACTTTATTTTACAAAAAAAAAAAAACAAGGAGAGTGGTGAAATCAAAGCCTAAAAGATGTGATAGAGAATGTAAATTATTGATTTGTGGATGAGTAAAATTCAACAATTGAAATCAGTCAGGAGAGAATTTTTTAAGAAATATAATACAGAAAATATTCATCAATATAACATTATTCTCTTGTACTCGTTGCATTTTTTGTGCTTTTACGGCAGGTGAAATCTCCTTCCTGAGTTTGTTTTGGGACATGCTATTGGCAACTTGCCCCAAGTTATTATTTGAGGGATATTTGACTGGCTTTTAAAAGGGAATCTGTGGTCTGCTCCTCTTCCTCTGGTCCCACAACATGACTATTTAATCAGAACCACAGTGGTGAGGAAGAGTTTGGGGAGGCCGCAGGAGTTTGATTAACATTTCTGGTTCAACAATACTCTTCCTCCGCCTCAAATTTCATGTCTGCGCCTCGTTTCACCTCTGCTGCCGAGCTCCAGCACTGTTTTTTCCCCGCAACAACCCATCAGAGGCTGATTCATCGCTGAGCGTGTGATCCGCAGCCTTCGGACCTGATCCAACGTGATGTCCGTCGCCCGCTGAAGCAACACTCAGTGAGGCTTTAAGGTGGAGGAGCTACCGACTGCAGATGATGGCAGCAACTCAAAGAAACAGGTCTTAGAAGAAGGCATTAGTCACAAAAATGCTGCCAAACTGTGCAAATGTTGTGGCACTGAGCAAGGAAAAGTAACGCCTTCGAAATTCTATTACTTTTGTTTATGTTACATCAGCGGACACTTTTTTTTTTCTGCAGTCACAACAAATAATCACAAGCAGCAAAGGTCTTGAGCCAGTGTTACTACTGCCTGCCATGGAAATGCCTGTGTGCATGTTTGTTTGTCTGTTAGTAAAATATTTCAGTATTCACACCCTCTTTTTTGCCCATTTAGCTTTCCAAAAGAACTCAAGCTCAGTCAGACTGGATGAAGAGCGTCTGTGAACGGCAACTTTCAAGTATTGCCACAGATTCTCGGTTGGATTTAGGTCTGGACTTTGACTGGGCCACTCCAGCACATGAACATGTTTCGGTCTAACCCGTTCCGTTGTAGCTCCGGCTGGATGTTTTGGATCGTTGTCCTGCTGGAAGGTGAACATCCTTCCCAGCCTTTAACAGGTTTTCTTCAGAATTTTGGCCTGAATTTCTTTCCATCCATCTTCTCATCATCTCTGAGCAGCTTCACTGTCCCAGCTGTGGAAAAGCATTCCCACATCATGATGCTGCCACCACCATGTTCCACGGCCTGTTTAGGGTGATGAGCAGTGTTACTTTTATGCCACACAGTGTTTTGCATTAAGGTCAAGAAGTCAATTTTTTTGTCTGATGTTGTGAGTAGTTTTTTATATTTTGTTTCCAAGAAGCAGCTTTTGTTGTTGTTGTTGTTGTTTGTAAAGATCTCTTGGAGATAGGCACCAGCTCCTCACGACCCAGAAAGGAGAAGCAGGTAAAGAAAATGGATGGATGAAAAGCTCTTCAGCAGCAAATCTCTGGGCTTTTTGAACATCTATTTTTTTCCTCTATACATTGGCTGCTTGACCTCAAATTAGTTTCACATTATTGACTGTACTTTTCCTTCTTAGGAAATATTTTCAGAATATAAAAAAATACAAGGTTCCATGTGTAGGTTTGAAACAACTTGTTCCTTTTTTTCCACAGACTGTATAAATTGAGGAGTTATTCACATTCGGGCAGAAAGAACTCTAAGGTTTAGGTTTAGCTGTGAGATCAGTCTGTTCTTTGATTTAATAGTCTTTAAATGCTTCAGATTCCACTCTGTCTACATGACAGCACTTCAGAAACCCGTAGAACGAGGACCTGTTTCTTTTTAAACAACACGGCATGAGCTCTGCTTCGTGTTCACCCTCCTCTCGTTAAGTGCGCTGCATTTTAACGTCACGGGAAAAATGTAAATATTGAGACTTGCCGTGATGTGCTGTGGGAGCAGGAGTCCAAACAGACCAGCCGGCAGCCGTTTACATATTTTACTTGTGAGAAAACTGAAGGAGAATTGCATGAATGTCTGTCATGAGGTGGAGCATCACCACCGGTGGGTTTAAACACCTTCAATAAAACAGTCAGCCAAACTAAATGCAGTTGGTTTTAAGTTTTCCAGTAAGCTTTGATGACTACTGATTATCGTCTGCTGCCTGTCTTGGTTTGTTGGTACGATGAGCAAAATATCTGAATGAATAAGTGGACAGATTTTAATGAAACTGTTAGAAAGTCAACTTGATGCAAGATGGACGCCACAGCAAACTGACCCTAGAAATCGCCAAAATCTTTAAGGTACTGAGCCAGAAGTAGTTGTGGTAGTAGCTGGGAGTCATTTACTTTGAGCCCAATCCATTGCACAACCAAGGCTGTTTGTCTGTTAGCAAAATATCTCATGAGACAATGAACAGATTTCAGAGAAAGTTCCAAGAAGCAGTTATTGGGTGGACATCTACAACTCATTAACTTTCAGAGTCAACTCAATTCAAGATCTAATTAACCTTAGTCTAGACCAGGGGTCTCCAATCCTGGTCCTCGAGGGCCACTGTCCTGCATGTTTTCCTTGTTTCCCTGCTCCAACACACCTGATTCAGTGGTTAAATCACCTCTTCATGTTCTGCAGAAGCCTGTTAATCACCCATGGATTCAAATCAGGTGTGTTGGAGCAGAGAAACAAGTAAAACATGCAGGTTAGCGGCCCTCGAGGACCAGGATTGCCCACCCCTGGTCTAGACCAAAACGCTTATATTTCAGTGAATTTTACAGATATGCAGCTAAAGTTTGGTGTGGTAGTAGCAACACATACTTTCTTGCAATACTGCATGAAACTGTGCATAATGGTGTTTTTAAGGTTTGACTAAAAGTATTACAATTCTGCCATTCCTCAACAGAAGATTATTTTAGTCTAAAACTCAAGTGTGAAAGGCAGTGGGCAATATGCATTCCTCCAAAGCCTACATTAATATTTATTTTGTGCTGCTTTCCTTCTATTTGATTTAACTTTTTTAAATTAAATTCACTGAGTCACCCTCTCCCGTGTTTTCGAAGTCCAGACTGTCTTCAGTGGACAGATCCCGCTGACAGATCTGTGATTAAAGCCGCTGAACTGAGCTTGTGAATGATACAAGGTGCTTGTAGCAACAGCTGGAGAGGAAGTAATATTTCCTAATGCTGGGACACTTGGGAGATGCACGAGGTCTCATTATCTCCCTAAACGCTCGAGGCTTTCCAATGTTCTCACCTTACACCCACCGCTGACCTATGGCTCACCAGCCCTTCCATCCTCGTAGTAAACCTTTATTACATTACCTTAATCGCGAAGCATCATGTCGAAAGGTTGGAGGGTGAATCTTTGGCTGCTCATGGTTTATTTTACTTCCTCTTTTTTTATAAATGACGCACGCTGGGTTTACCGCTTTGGTAAAAATACTGCACATGCTATGCTTTTTTTTTTTTTTGCAGCATGATTTACAAAAGGAAGCAGATCCACTTCTATTTAGATCCAGCAGACTCAGAGGACTTCTCTGTGTCTGACTGATCTTGTTCAGCAGGGACAGGTTAGTTCCCTGACATGTCCAGGTGGACAATAATCTGTATCCTCTACATTTGAGATGTCAGATCCTGAATCAAGCCCACCTATGGACTCTTCATCCCATCTGTTCAGGATCATATATCGAGCAAGGTCTTCAGGTATCCTAGCTGGCCTCCAAGTAGCCATGATATTCTAGATGAGAAAACATAAAACAGACTATGTTTGAATGACACACAAAACTATAAATCAATATTGAGCTGTCTAAGTAAATGTCTGTGCATTTATATGTAAGTAAAGGCACAGACATGCATTTGTGTACATACACACATACACACCAATCAATATTCAATAATCATTTAATAGGTTACCTAACAGGTAAGCTTTTGTTACAAGGAATTATGAATACAGTGAGTCTCTACACAACAAATACAGTAATATCAGCTGGCTTACTAAACTAGTGTAATGTTAGCTAGCTTAGTAAGACAGCTAACAGAGTACTAACATTACTACTACATTTTTTTGTAGTTAGCTAACTAGTATCTACTTTGTTGACCAACATGATACTCTATCACAGACAAGTCATGGAGTTGATAAATGAAGAAAATACTTACATGTATGCTTCTGTGTCAAACTGACCTCCTGGTGGTGAGACTGCAGGCATCAGATGTGTAAGTGGAACAGAAAATGTATCCTGACAGTCACAGTTGATAAAAATCAAAGATTCCCAAAGCAAACCCTTGAGATTCTATAGAAAATGCTTGGGGTCATTTTTGACCCCACTTATGGAAAACTGGGGTAGTGACACAAAAACTGCAATTTCTTAAAATGTATATAAAAAAAAATTAAAATTCAAATGGCTTCAAGTCACAAACAGGTTTTATGAGGAATACCTGTAATATGGAAGTGTAAAAATGTTTAATTTCAGAGATTTTGAAAAATAACAACCCTCGGGGTCATTTTTGACCCCACTTATACATCTAAGGGTTAAAAAAAATAAAGATAAATCACATGTTTTGAAGCTCAGGTTCCAATAATTATTACAAATAATGGAAAAACATGGGTTTCTTGGTAGTTTAGTTCAGGTTATGTTTTTCTTTAACCCTAGAAATCCACGGCCTGCTGCTTTTAGCTAACGCCTCGCTAGCATTTACTTCATGCACAATTATATGTATACATTTGCAACTGCTGAGCTTTACTTTTAAGCAGATGGCTGCAAAAACAAACACGCTCCACTAATTAAATGGATCAGTGTGTTTTTCTGTGCAAAGATATAAAAAAACAAAACAACAAAAACAACGCATCTCAATTTAATCCCAAAACTGCATCTCTGGGGCCGCTCTGAGGTTCTGTCTAAGTTTAAACGTAAGCAGAAAAAAATAGTTTTTTTTTCTGTTACTTTCAACATTTTTATTAATATTAATTTAAGACAAATGAAAATATTACAGTGTAAATGTTTGCATCTTTATTTACAGGTAAAGTGAATCACCCCTTAAGGATCAGAGCCGGGAAGAATTATATCAATACTGATTTATCGGAAATGAGTAGACAACAAGGGATCCAGCAACCCCTGTGGGCCACCTCGCTTGCACAGGACCGTGCCTGTTTCTGAGAACCAGAGGTTTTCATCTCAGCCAGAGGCCACAGTCTCCACTTTCCTTATTTCCAAGCCTCACTTCCGCTGATGACTCATCCCTCCTGCCTTATTACAGAGGGCAGCACTCCTTCTCCATTGTACTTCAGTGCACACACCTTATAATGAAAAAGAGATGCCAATGCTAAAGGTAAAACTGACAAAATGATTGTGAAATGCTTCTCCGTAGGATTTTACGTAACAGAGGGCTTCTGATATTATGACAGGATGAATATGCATTGACTGAAAGGGTCAATTTGGAATGCAGCAAAGAAAAATGTGCTGAGTGTATTTTGAATTTGACGAGAGAATAATGTTTCCAAATAGTGCTTAAACAGGTGGTTGAATAAGTGGTGCAGAAAGACCTGGAAATGCATAGGTTTTGCTATTTTTGGGGGGCTGCTGATTATGTTACTCAGATGAAAAGTGAGGAGCTGAAGATTTGAAAAGCCAGAGGTGTTCCCAGAATCAAAGCACTGCTGTTGTCTGTGCCCCACACACGAGTCGAGACCTACCATCTATTTATGTTGCACGGCTGTCACACATCTCAGCAACTCTTTATCAAACAGACTCATAACGCTCATAAAAAAAAAAAATCCATGATTATTTAAAGATACAACATGTATGAGTGCTTTTTTTATTATTACTATTTACAAGAAATTTTTTCTTAGGGCTTGGTGGAATCTGAACAGGACCTGAAAGGAGAGCCAGCGTCTTTTAATTCAGATCAATAAAAGGTTACAAACAATCAGTATCTCACCTGTTGCAGATAGCTCTTCAAACAACCTCAGTATGGTGAAACAGTTTTGTTCTTACCTGATAAGTTTACTAGAAATGTGACGTTTACGAACGATCAGAAGCTTTCGAACGTCTCTTTAAGAGGAATGAAGGCAGCCGAGTCTGAGATGTTTATTTTTTAATTTTTACCTCCTCCTGGTGTTTTCCCCCTCAGACGCAGACACACACGCTCCTCCTTTGCTGTCCCACGGAGACAAAGAACAGGCAAAGCGGAGGAGCGCAGATGTTATAATTATAACATGCGCTCAGGAGGGGGGTGGGGAGGTGTGCACTGGACAAGTCACCTGGTACGGCCATTATGTGCGTAATGACTTATGGCACACACCATGTTGCTAACTGTTCAAAAGAGTCCGTCTTTCGAACGGCTCTTTGAAAGCAACGGATTTGCAGGATCCAAATCCCTTCGAAGAGCCGTAAATCCCATCTCTGAAGCTTACGCAAGTCCAACCAAAGAAGATTGCTGTCAGCTTAAAATGGCTCCAGTCTTAAAAATTTCACAACAGTTCACGTGAACGGAGTTAAAAAAAAAACACCCTTTGCATTCCTGTCAGCATCACATTACATGGTTATTCTGGCAGAAATATTACAATGTCCCTGACAGAAAAAACTCCAGGCTTTATCGGAAGTGCTACAGCCACCTGCAGCTGCGCTGCGTGTGCTAGAATGAAACCCCATAAAATTCTATGTAAATAATTGTGTAATGCAAAATTGAAGGCCTCTACATTATGTCAGGAAGCAGAGAACAAATTGGGAATATGACAGAGGCACTGCTGAAACAAGCTATTATGACAAAGAGTTCCCTCAGAGACAAATCTAATGAGTTTTCTGATAAATATCCCAAGTAGAGTCCAGAAAGACTCGAGTGTTTTCTCCACGGTGCAGCGCCGCTCTCTGTCTCTACACCGCCATGAAACAGAAAAGCCATAAAATCAGTTTTCGATTCGTACCCTGCAACTAAATGTAATGCTTTTCATAAAAAAACAATAATAAATCCTTTGTATCGATAGTTTTTATTTCATCTACTTTGACATCATAAAAGGAAAAGTCATGATAGAATATAAGACAACCTGTATATATTTTTTAATGGACTTGTATCTAATATGAAACTCATGTAAAGACAACTTTATATGACAACAGCACAGAAAGTGTGTGTAAGTCCACCTTTATTTCTTCTGTAGGAATCAAGAAGATACTAAACAACCTGGTGCTGCTAATCAAACCGTAAACTGATCACAAGCAAGTTTGAGTTCCTCTATTAAAGCAGATCTTTTGCCTTTTTGCTCAGCTGATCATTAAAGAGTCATGAAACAAGGAAGAAAGACGTCTGTAATGATCTCTGGGAAGCACTTGCTGCTGTTCATTAATGCAGGAAGGTTGTGAGCATTTTCAGTTTCGTAATTCCAGTCAGGTAACTTCATTCACAGGTGAAAAGTATTCAAAACAGCTGCCAGTTTTACTCAGCAACAAATTCACCCCAAAGTCAAACCGTGCACAGTTAGCATCTTAAATATTAAAGTTTATGATCGTGTAATTAGAATAAAGAACCAGTATGGTTTGTTTGAAAGCACGAGATCAGTTTGCAAAAATTTGTAACTGAACGAAACCACGACGTGTCTGAAACTGTGATCTAAAGATAATTAAACGTGTCGCACAAAATCTGGCAGCACAAACGCGTCATGCTCTGTCGGGAACGGTGGTGGAGGGATTATGGTTTGGGCTCATTTAAGCATTGGGGACCTGAGCACCTTGCAGCGCAGCGCCTGCAGTTTGACGGGAATTAGGACAAAGACGTCAAGCGGAGCAGCAAGTTTACAACAGAAAGAGTGAAAAAGAAAAAATGAGTAAAAGTCTGAACCTCAGCCTGATTGAAATGTTGTAAAGAGACCTTACGTGAGCTGCGGATAAATTATTATCCACAAATCTCTATGAACTGAAGCAGAATTGTAAAGAGGAAATTTCCTCCATAAAGCTATGAAAGTAATTGTACTTAGTTGTTCCCTGAGCCTCTGAAGCAAGAAGTGGATTTTTTTTTTTTTAGATCTTGACAAATTGTTAATGATACAGAACAATATGCTCAGATCAGTTCAATTTATGGAAGCAATTCACATCAAAATTTCTCCAAAAAAGGAAATAATCAGGTCCAGTTTGAATTTATGAGCTTGTTTTTGCTCATTTTAAGTATTTTTTTAAAGATGTTTTCACACAAAAACCTCAGGACTGACGGAGGATTGTAGTTTTTTACTTTGACTGTAAATGACGTTGCCCTGGCGACAAGGGTGTCAGATCAGAAAATGGAGTTTGTGTTTCGAATTTGGAGGACTCGGTGCAGGAAATACAGCAGCTGAAAACGTGTGGGTTTTTTTTTTCATGCGCGTGTGTTTGCTGCATGTGAACTAATCTAATGTAAATCACCCATGTTTGTCAAATTTATAAATCTATTTTAAATTTAGAGCTGAGGGTCTGACGGCTTGCTTCAACGTTTTTCTGCCCTCTAGTGGCCAGAATTGAATTATTACAACTTTAAATGTAGAAATCGTCTTGTTGGAAAAACAAAACAGTGCTGAAACTAAAGGAAAAAAACGCATCTGCAGTCTAATGTCCTATCATTACACATTTGTTATGAATGTACTGGTCAGACATGACTTTCCAAATATGCTCAGTGCTATAACAGCTGCCTGCACAGGATTTATCACCTTGTTTATTGTGTTTTTTCATTTATCACCGGCACTTGCATGCAACCCAGTATGTTCAATAACACTCATTTTTCTTTTCCTTTATGATTTAATCAGTGCATGTTGGCAAGAGTGTAATAGCAAGGCCAGTGATGAGTCAGCCAGGCTGCAGTTTTGGGAGCCGGAGGTGAGAATAACACTGAAGGGAGGAGGAAGACAGGGACAGAAAGAAAACAAGCAGCTATGGAAGGCGAGCTATGAGAGATACCAGCGCGTCTAACGCTGAATTTGGAGACGAGCTTCAAGAATCAGTGGAATGCAAAAGGGCCGATGCTTCCAACAGAACATTATCATTATCCTTGAAATGTTTAACAACATTAAAATGACAAGATGTGTTCCTTACATAGATCACTTTAAGGTCTGAGGATGCCTTTCCTTAATGAGTAATCTGGGTTAGACCTGCTGTCATGACCGGCGCTCGTGTCATCTGCACCTACTTATAAAAACACGAATGTAAATGTTGCTTTAAGCCTTTTCCTCCAGCATACCTGCTATCAGCCTGATTCATGGGTCACACTTTCCTTCCATATGCAACAATTTTCCAGCATGACGGGAGTACTTTCCATGTCTGTGTTTACTCACCTCATGCCTTCGTTTCAAAACATTACACAAAAAGTAATGCTAACTACGGGCCAAAAATAAAGTGGACTGCATTTTCACTCCCTCTGGATTCTTGTGACGTTGTTGTCCGTGACACACCACAGTTCAGACACTGTGGTATTTCCATTCATAACACTCGAGCTATTCCCGTTCCTCCTTTTTGAAAAAAAAGAAGTGAAAGCCATTCTTGTAATGCTTAAAAAAGATGTGAACAATTCACAACCGTCGAAAAATTTAAAGCAAAACAAGAAGATTCATTACATTTTGAACATGACTACATAGTTATTTTTAAATCTTTAAATCTGTGGAAATAATCTTGAATCTTGAATAATCTAGTCCATCTTGAACTGGATTAACAGATTGGTTCATGAGGTATTTTGCAAACAGACGGACTGAACTTACTGATTCTGTTATCGCTCTGAATATGTGTTGGGGATCAGTCACAGCTACTACCAGACCAACTTTGAGCATAATATTTGCAAAACTGACTGAGTTGTAGCCATTTTTGTGTTTGTTAAGGTCAGTTGGCTGTAGCATCCATCCTGAATTTGGTTGACTTGGAAAGTTGTACACCCTTTCTGCGAGTTTCATTAAAATCTGTCCAATGGGCATTGAGATATCATGGTGACAGATGGAGACACACTTTTTGGCAGCAGACAATAACAACTGACATATTAATAATTTTGTACATTTTGCTCTTGCAAATCGACATTTTGGGGATCTCTGCCTTGCCGTTAGCTCGTCCATCCAATCCAACCATAATTACAGATTTTCTTCTCCTGTCTGTGGCTTGACTTCTTAGTCTGTTGTCTATGTGGAGCCTCCTTTTGAACATGGAAGAGGTGAGTTCTGCAGGGCTTCCCTCCGCCTGATGGATCCAAGAAAAGATTAAATTTACGTCACACGGTTTTCACGTTAAGCTTCTTCTCATACGGCTGTAACTGCTAGAGACTAGTCGACAACTCAAACTTGACTTATAACTGTGAGAAAATAGGCAACTTTATTGGTTGAAGTTTTACTAAAATATAACTGTTTGAGTCCAAGGGACCGGCTTGCCATGAGATCCTGTTTTGAGCAACCAATTTTTGAAAATCATGGCTTATTTCTATGCACACAGCTTTCAGAACTTTATCCTATTACCTCATTACCCACATCTTACCTGCCTCGGCATGCTTTGTTCCCACCGTGGCAGCATTTTCTTGCAGTTTTGAGGGAACTGGAAATCAGTCAGCTAGTCTCCCAACAGTCGCAGCGCAGAGATACCAGATTCCATTACATTTTCAGGTAATGTTGAGATTGTAATGAGAGCAAATGGATCCGGCTCCTTCAGTTTTTTAATGACCCAAAGGAATCGGTGGAGGTTTGCATTCTCAGAGTTCCCCAACATACAGTGATGACATCATTGTGATATGATGATGTCATCAGTCCCATTATGGCGTCACGCTGATAGTGGGTCTTGGCAGAGGTTTGTGCTCTCTGAATGCTTCTGTTTTTTTTTTTTAATGTGCAACTATTTTTGACATTTAGAAAGCCTACAGACTGCTAAACAGGCTGTATGGAGAGGTGCTGCAGAGTGAGCGTAGGGAAGAAGTAGGAGGGGTGCAGAGACAACTGGAACAAACACCAGAAGGAATCATGGGGGTGGCCAAATACTTCAAAACTTTCCAACCCATCTTTGGGGGGGAGGTTGAGTACCCCTTTCCTCCAAGCAATTTCTGCTCATGAATTAAGCCGATCTTGTTGTTACCAAACCTTTTCAGAATATTTTGATCTTTTTATTCAATCAGTTCAATGTAAGTTGTGTTCAATACATGAATATGATGTAAAACTCTGCAGATGAAACGAGCATTCCTTAAAGGTTTGCATATGGCCCGCTGCCTTGCATGCCAAAGATTGATCTGTTGGCACTCAGAAGACGTGTTTGTGTTTGCTAAGGTGGATGAGCTGTGGCTGCCATCTTGAATTTGACTGCCTCTAAAGGTCAATCAGTTGTAAATGTGAAATGATTACTTTCTGAGAGTTTCTTTAAAGTTCATCCAGCAGTTCATGAGATATGCTGCTGACAGACAAACACCGGGCGACAGAAAGTCCTAAAACTCGACAAATACCATCAATACCATCAACCTCCACCAAGAACCATCATCATTGGGATGTCATGATGTTAAGGATGTCATCACTGTTGAGGAACGCTACAGGAAACGCAGACCTCCTTGGTGAACGTAAACTATGTTCAGACTGGAAGCTTTGTCAAAGGTAGAAGAAGAAAAGGCCATACCACAAACCAATCCAAGGTCCACCAGCTTTTATAACACAATTGTTCTGCATTTTAGAGTCTAATGAAAACTCCAAACTTGAGGACACATTTTGTCCTTGTCAGCTGCTTTTTGCCTTCTCAGAATCACGGAAAAAGATAATCGAGTAATCTGTCTGCAACCCTGACTCCATGCTTCATGCAAGTTTTAGCATGAATATATGATTCCTGGTTTGTGGTTCTGCAAAAGGGCTATCTCATTTGTGCCTGAGGTAGAGAAAAATGATAGATTTTTCTTTTTTTTTTAGTATAGATTCTGAAATGGTCTGAAAACATGGCAAATGTAGAGACAAAGAAGTTCAGTTGGGAACACTGTGACCCGGCGAGTGTGTTGATTCTTCGCTGGTCACCCTGACTTCCTGCAGCGTGGTTATTTGAAAAGTTTCGAAAAGAAAGAAAAGCTCCTTGTTTTTTAGATGGGGTGAAACAAATACAACACAGGTTAGCGTGGTAATTAGTGAGTTATACTTGAGCCGTTACTTTTTGTGAGTAAAAAAAAATAGAATATCCTTTGTGTTTTTTTAATAAGCTAAGCTCGTCAGTTCCTCACTTTAGGTTCAAAATTATGTTAAAACGCAGATAATTCCCTGATTTCTGTCTTAGCAAATCACATTTCTCTTGATCCATTTTGCCCACTGATATGTCTGTTTTCAGTTTCCAGCACCATCCAGTTTCCATGATAAGTCTTATACTGACAACATGCAGCAAATACAGAGATGTCTTTCAATTTCACAGACAGTGCTGGACACGGTAGATTCAAATAACACAAAAAATTACAACTTTTTTCAACATTGTTCAATCTTTATTGCCTGTGTGCATATACATATTTGTCTGTGTGTTAGTCTCATGAACCATTTGATGGATTATAATAACAATTTTAAAAAGCAGTTGCCGGTTGTAGATCTACAGCTTAGCCTTTGGACCCGATTCAAGATGGCTGCCGCAGGCAATCAACGTTAGCAAAAACAGAAATGCTTAAAATTCAGTCAGTTTTACAGATACTGCGCTCAAAATTTCTTTGTTAGAAGCTGAGACTCATCCCTAAGAGATCATGTACGATCTTTATTTAAAATTCAGGCGTGAAAGGCGGCGAGCGACATGCATTCCTTCAAGGAATGTCTCGGTTCTTATTTTGATCTTTGTGCTCTGTCTGAATTCATCCTTGCAAATAAAACCGCTAACACAGCTTTTGATTTATTATTAAATTAAAATCTATTATTAATGAAACCAGCATTCCTTGAAAGACTGCACGCTTTTTGGGGATTATTTCAGATACTTCCTCATCAAATCTTAGGTCAAAATCTGTAAAAATGACAGAATTATGGACACTTTTTTGTTTGCTGCAGTCATTCTGCTGTGAGTCAGCAGTCAGCTGTAGACAGACATCCAAATATTACTTTCTGAGGAGTTTAAATAAAATCTGTTCATCAGATATTTTGCTGAATGACGGACAGATGAATACACATATGTGATCGCCCACCTTTTATGTAATAAAAAGATCAGAAATTCAACTCTAAAATGTAGTTTTAAGTGCCTCTGTCAGAAAATAAGGCTGTTTTATTACTTGTCTTTTCTCCTTCCATACAGTCCTCCTACAACGACCTTGAATTTAGCTTCTTTTTACTTCTCATTGCCAGCTCGACTCCTATGTGCCCGGATAGATGTGTTAGCCTTATTACGAGCAGAAACGTCAAAGATGGTGCAGACTTATTGTAAAGACGTCAGAATGATGAATTATGAATTTCTTGTTCGTGTCGTCAGGATTCACACACACCTGCATGAGGCAGACATGTGTAAACTGATACGAATCATGTGAGCGCAGACTCCTGCTGATCATCCTACAGAGGACGATTTTTTCATTGATAAAACATCGCTGGCACATATAGGAGTAAGAACAGTGTGAAAATATGTGAAATCAAATTCATACGTATCCAAGCTCGGGGGATGAAATGTCATCATGACATGGGCTGCCTGTGAGCAGACTTTCAAAGAAAAGGAGGATGACGCACGAGCCGAAGTGTTGAATGGAGGATAGAAGTACCGAGAAATGAGAACGAGAGAATTGCCTCAGTGTGTGAGAAAGGCGGCTGGAAAATTATGAGGCATTAGGGAAGGGAGTGTCACAGATGACTTCCTAACTTTGTCCAACCTTTAACAATTACTCAAACCATCGTCACTTCCTCAAAAACAGCCACCGAAATCAGTGATTAAGTTTCGTTCTTATGTTTACTATAAAAAAAACAATAATTTAAACACAAGAGTCGACATTTTTAGCTTTACCTGTAATGATTAAAGACACAAGAGCTGAAGTAACATGTTGTTTTATTATATTAAGGGAAATCATGTTACAATATTTCAAAAGGCAGGATTTCTTATTTTAAACAGATTACGTTCTGCTCAAAAAGTTTACCTTGTGGAAAAAGAAAAGATAAGATTATCTTATGCAATCATTTGACAAAAAGTATATCCGCTTTTACATGAAATGGTTGTGTGTTTATGTAATTTTCTTTAATTTTTGTCATAAAAATGAATTATTTACAGGCGTAGCCACCTTTTGAGCTGGGATTTTAAACTAAGATCATCTTATGATGAGAATGAAACCATTAGAGACGTTTGGAAAACCTCAGAATTGATGTTTCTCATACATCAATTAACTTTCATTAACTTTTCTTCACAACATCCATATAATACACTCTTGTTTTTATTTTCTTCAGGCTTTAAGCCACTAATTTAAAACACCCTTATTACTCACATTACCTCGCCTATGAATTATTTTTATATATTTTTAATGACACAACTTGTTATCTATTCCTTTAAAAAAAACTATAAAATATTTAAACTGTGTTTTAATTTCTAATTTGTCACATAAAAACACATTTTACCAAGAAACCCATCCAAAATTAAGCCCTGACTTCAACAACCTTATTTCCATTATTCATCTCACTCGACTTGATAAAATTCACTCGAAACTGATTATCTTGAATCCCAAGATATTGACTAAAACCCCCAAACAAATCTCTATTCATTAAAGGTTTTTCTTTTGTCCCTTTGTGCCTCTGCAGCAGAATTAAATGGGTTCTTTTGTTGCCCGAGCTGCACCTCTCGACCAAGTTCCAGAAAATTTGGATCGGTGTGTTTTTGCATAATTTTGTTAACAAACAGTCAAAAAAAGAAAAAAAAAAATGAGAGCGAAAAAGCAGTGATTATATTGGTCTGCCTCGCTTCTCATCTTGGCAGAGGGATTAAACAAACAGATATTGAGGTCAGACTTTCACATTTTACAGATGGTACTTGTCAGCAAATTAGTTCTTTTAGAAGAGGCTGAACAAAATATTTCAGCCTGTTAGGAAGATGTCTCAGATAATCAAGTTTGAAAAATGAGAACACTAAAGGAAATTTGTGTTGTTGTTGCTTTAGAAAATCAATATTTTTGCCACACTTGTAGAACTACATTTAGGATTTATCCTAGCAGGTGGTCATCTTCATATGATTGCCTTTCTTTGTGTCTGTCTGTAAGCAAAATATCCCATCAGCCACCGGATTGGTTTTAATGAAACTCTCAGAATCACTGGATGCACATCTACAACATCTCATGGACTTCAGAAAACACAGAAGAGACTACAAATCAAACTATTGATACCAATTTAGCTAATTTATTCATCAATCTGTGTTTTATAAAAGGAACAAGCAGTTAATGTTTCTGGATGAACTGTAGCTAAATTCTGTTAAAGTCGCGTAAGAAACCCAAAGATTTGTTGTTGTTTTTTTACTTCCTTTTAAAAAGTAAAATACTGACATAGTGTCAGGTTCAGTGGAGGATTTGGACCCAAATGCAGGCACACACAGAGAAAAAACACAAGAAGCTACAATCTTAAACACACAGATAAGTAGAACAGAAACTGTCAGGATTTGGGGTTTTTGATTCATGTTTATTTTATGTAGTTATCTTTGTTTAGCCTTGTCTTCATTCAGTTCTTGTTTCTCGTGTCTTTGTTTCCTGTCATTATTCACCTCTCCTCAGTCAGCCACGCCCATCTCCACCTGCTCCTCGTTAGTTATCACTCACCTGTGCCCAATTCACCTAATTACCCCCGGTCATCTCCTCCACTTACTCGCTGCTGTCTGTTTCCTCTCACGTCTCCTGGTCTTTAGATTTCGTTTGTTTTGTGTTTAGTTTTCATTGTGCGGCCTCGTCAGCGTTTTTTTTTTTTTTTTTGGCTTTTATTTTACAAGAAATTATTTTATTTTCTGAAGACGAGTCTGCACGCTGGGTTCCCCTCCTCCGTCACACCTGACAGGAACATAAAACAATAAACCTAATGCAAAAGAAAAAGAACTCAAAAATACCCAAATACCCCGTTTGTTTGCTAGAACAGATGTTTTTGGGGCCCACATAGTTCCGTCATAGCCTTAATTGATTATTTTACTATTTAAAGAATAAACGTGACTCAGCTATAAGTTTTATTTCTTCGTAATAATCTTCACACGGCCGTGTAAACTCGGTGTTGTCCAGTTTGGAGTATTCCTGCTTGTGCTTCTAGTGAACAAACAATTACAATAAATATCATGTTTTTTTTGTTTTACTGCTGCATGATGATACAATAAGTAGGTAATTAAAAAGGGGAGACTGACAACAACTGCTCAAAACAAAACTTTAAATGGGTTTGCTGAAATAGCGATCCACGGGGAAGGCATATATATATACTTATATACAGGAAAACTTAGTATTTATCAAGAGAAATGGTCAGATGACACTTTCACAAAACTGAGAACACATTTTTTTTTTAATCTCACGCTACAATATGTCACGCTGAACCTGAGCAAACTTCAGAGGTCTATTTGTGCTCAGTTGAGACCTGGCGTTCTGCCTTTGGCTGCGAAAACTGGACGCTTTCATTGAGTCTCGGAGGAAGACAGACAGTGTTATCAGTGCAATGTGGAAGAGGCTGTGAGTTAAAAGCACATTTTAAACTGCATTATACCGACCATGTTATCATAAACTCTAAAAAAAATCTTTTTTTCTGGAAATGAAAAACAGATGAGAGTGGATGTGCTCAGCAGAGCTCATATTTGGTCAAGTCTCATAAATATATTAGAGCGATGTGTGTGTGATCTCTGATATAAAGGCCAGCTCACACTGCGCAAAAAAGAAAAGATAAAGAACTAGTACATGTCACACTGTGCGAGCTTATAAAATCTTGATAGTAACCTGTGTCACACTGTATGATGTATGATTTAAAAGATCCGACAGAGAGATGAGTGAAACGATACGTAGGAATTAACATCTGGATTTAACACCGTTTTTATTATGTGAACACACTCGTGCTTGGGAAAACTATGGTTACTCAGGGAAATATGGGTGCGAAGGGTGCTGCAGAAACCCCTGATGGATGCCAGCGGACATACATGTCAAAAAACAGTTATAAACCAGCAACGTTAATGTATATCTGTGTGCAAAAAAACTGCTTAAAACCCACAGAAAAGTAGGCAGATTAGCATCAAGTCATGGCTCTGATTTTATCGATACTGTGTAAAAAAAAAAAGAAAATACCATGTTTTATTGTCTACATTCAGCTAAGACTTTGTGCACTGCATGTGTCTTTTACTGCTCTGTATTATTATTATTATTATTATTATTAAGGTATTATTTAGGGTCATAGCTTTTCACACATGCTCACAGCGCCCCCTATCTGAACACTTTCCCGCGGCCTTCTGGTTGCAGCGACAGTCACGCTGCAGGATTTTTTCCCAGAGTTTCTGACTCTGCCTGACACTGGACAGGTTGTATTTGATCTCGTAAATCCGCTTTTGGTGAGCCAGCCACACAGAACTGCCAACGTTTCCGGCTCACGGCCAAAAGGTTTGCTTACAATCCTTTTTCTCCAACGGCTGAAAACTTCACAGTTTGAACTCGACTCAAAGCAGCGTTTCCCAGCTCCTGTCGGGTCGCACTGCCCTGCATGTTTCAGATTTTTTTTCTGCTTCGACGCACCTGATTCAAATTGATGAGTCATTACCAGGTAGAAGCTGGTGAGGCGCCGAGGAGCTGATTCTTCCTTTGAAACAGGTGTGTCGAAGCAGGAACGAGTCTAAAACTAAAAATCAGGCTGTCACATGATCTCACACACCTGTTTTCTGTTCTTGCTTAGACCTGTTCAGTGTTGCAGCGTTACATTTAAAATCTCCATCTGAGTTAGCTTGTTTGTTTTCTAACTGTGGGAGGAAACTAAATCAGAAAACACCTACAAATAAACAGGAAATGCATTCAAACTCCACACATCACCATGAAGTCCAGATGTAAATTCTGCTCACTGGTAATTAAAATATGATCTTACTCATTTATCATAGTTTTTATAATTGATTGGCCTTAAATAGTTATTTTTTTTACATTTATTTTCAAAGAAAATATGAGCTTTTATTAATGCAAATAAACATCCCCAAAAAAGCTTATATATAAGTAAAAATTAAACTGTTTGTTGTGACTTTTAAAACTTTCATTATAAGCCGCATATAATTTCAAGAATCCCTATAATCAGATTTCAAAGTAAAGATAAGTAGTTTATAAAAATTCAAGCAGCTAGTTTAAAAAACCTGTAGCAGATCTGTCTTTAGCTTTGTTTTTACCATAGTGATAAAAAAGTGCCTAAGTGCCCTTTTTCTTTTTACAAACATGACTGCTTCAGTTCTGCAGTGAGAAAAAAAATACATCTTAACAACCCACATTAAAAAACTCATGCATCACTAGCTATTCATGAGCTTCATTATCACTGCGGGAATAAAATCGTAAATGAATTGACTTCATATAGAGCTTCGCTAGTCATTATTACAAGGATGTTCACAGCGTGTTTCTTTCCTCTGCACGTTTATTCAGACTGGGGGGGGGCATTGTAAGAAACAAATAGAGAATAGTCACTAGACTTTGACAAACTTGTGAACAGGAACACCACTGTGTAGATGTGTGTGTGTGTGTTCAGCTGGTGTGTGTGCGTTCATGCTGAATGACGCAGATCAGCGAGAGCCAAACTCTGGCAAAGTTTGTGGAGAATAAAAAACTAAGAATTCCTTCATGGGAATAACAGCTACAGTTATGAAATCTGACAGATTAAAACATGTAAAGCAGTCTCATATAGTTTGTGTTGCGTTGATTAGGCTGCCGTGTTTAAGATACAGTATGCTACAGTGTTCATCTTCTAAGGCATAGTCAGTGTTCTTCACTTTCAGTCCCTCCGTGTTTCGTTGTTAACAGCATCTTATCAAACACAGAAACGACCAGAGGTCTCTAGGAAAGCCTCGCTTAACTCTACTTGCAGAAATATCTGCGCAAGAGAGACCTAGTGACGTGATTCAATCCTCTGATGCCTTTCATGGAAGACATCAGCTGAGAAATTATTAATTAGTTTTGCACATGAGTGGTAGGCTAGAAATACTTTCTGCTATACTTGGCTTTAATAAAGTGGTGCGTTTGCTCTCAGTCAATAATAAGGTGTGTTTACAGCTTTTATATTTCAAATCTGTGCTTTTTTTCAGTGTTTTAATACCATGTTTTTTACAACTCCCAAATCCCAAAAAGTTGGAACATTGTGTAAAATGTAAATAAAAAGAGAATGCAATCATTTGATAACCTCATAAATCCTTATTTTATTCATAATGCAACATAACAAACATATCAAAAGTCAAAACTAAGAAAAAAAAAACCAGTAATGTTAAATTTTGTGGCAGCAACACACGTCAAAAAGTAGGGACAGGGACAACAAAAGGCTATAAAAATGAGTGGTATGTATAAAAAAGAGCTGGAGAAGCATTTTGTAACAAATTAGGTTAATTGGCAGCAGGACAGTAAGAGGACTGGGTAATAAAAGGCTGTTTATAGAGGTTGAATCTCTCAGAATTAAACATGGACAGACGTTCTGCAGACGTTCTAAAAATAGTGGAACAATTTCAGAATAATGTGAAAAGACTTTGAATATCCAATCATCTGCAATTCATAATATCATCAAAAGAATTCAAGAATCTGGAGAAATCTCTGAGGTCAAAGGACGAGGCAGAAAGTCAGTACTGGATGTTGATCTTCTGCATTAAAACCGGGTCTGATTCTGTTCTGGACATCCCTGCATGGACTCAGGAACACGTCCACAGATCACTGTCTGTGAACACAGCAGAAAGAGGCACCAACCATGTCACGTTGGGCGGAGAAGGAGGCGAACTCAGAGCGCAGACTCGTGGCAAAAATAAAAAAGAAACTAATTTATTAAAAAGAAAACAAAGGCTGACGTGGGACGTGGCAGCAAAACTAAACATAACCAAGATCCAAGAACGAGACACAAGACGAGCGGGACAGACAGCGCATGAAGCGACAACAGACTAGCGAGTAAGTGGAGGAGATGACTGGGTTTTAAAGACCAGAGGTAATTAGGGGGAGTGGGAACAGGTGAGTGATAACAACTAGGATCAGGTGGAGATGGGCGTGGCAGGAAAACAAGAGACTGACTGAGGAGAAGTGAATAATGACAGGAAAAAAAGACACGAGGAACAAGAACTGAATTATAACAAGGTCAACAAAGATGACTGAATAAAATAAACAAATTTAAACTGAAACATGAAGACAGTAAACGCAATAAACTGAATACAAAAAATCCTGACAAACTGTCCCATAGGCAGAGTAGCCCCAGGCAGAAGGTCGATGGCAGGAAAGTACGAGTCTTATTAAACACATACTTAGGATTCAGATATTCAGCAGGTACTCTGGACAGATCTAGATATTCAGCATTATGAGGAACATGCTTGAAGGCAGCAGATGGAGTTCAAGTTAGTTCAGAAAATGCTTACATTTGTCATTTGCATGCATGTCACCGTGTCTTACCAATTTGAGAAACGGGAACTAAATTAAAATGTTAACTAAAAACCTTCTGTTGACATCTGTGAATCTAATGTCAGCCACAGCAAGCAATCATCAGCATAATGTTTTAATTGAAAGGATTTATTTAATTATGCTAGAAAACAAAGCAGACATAATGTGCATGAATCTACCAATTTACAAATTAGTCAAGCTTCTATGCTAATATCAATTATGCCATTGTGCATTAGTTGGCTATGGATTAGGAGATGAATAATATCAAATTAGCTCCTTCAAACAAATTAGATGGGTTGGAATTGCACTAAATTGAGTTAATCTTAATTATCTTTTTCTCCGTAAAAAGGAAAGAGAGAATAAAAATCATTCCAGCGCTCAGCAAAGAATGTGTGATTTTTACCTCGGCCAAGGAGGTTGTGCTCTCGGCAGTGCTGTGTTTTTTATTTTGTTTGTCTGTTAGTAAGATTATTAAAAAAGTAATGATAAATTTCAATGACATTTTCAAGAATTGTTGAGGTTGTCGGATCAGAATAGTTTTTAACGACGCTGTGGCCTTGGCGGAGGATTGGGCTCTCCGAGTGCTTCTAGTTTCTTTATATGTAACCTGAACATTTATGCTTGCAAGACATTAGACACACTTTATCTTTTGTTTTCTGGATAAAAGTGCTCCAACAGTAGCATGTAAAAATAGGCTGATCTTCTTCAGAGGAAGATGCCTACAGAGCGATGCGTTTTTGCTTTGTTGGTGTTGTTTTATTCATCTTCACAGCACAGAGCCAGCTGTTGAAACCCAACATGACTGACATGCTCTAAAGTGTGCGCAGTAAATGAACTGGTTGAATGCTATATTATTAGTAACATGTTTTAGTGTTTGTGGCCATGTTTTTGGAGGGTGTGGTGACTCATATCTTGTTGACATGAAGACTGAAATAGCAACCAAATGGAAGAGGACATTCGGTTTACCCTTGAGACTTTGCACGATGCTGAAGAAAATGGAGGAAGAAAGACAGAATCAGAGTAGTGACAGAAGCAGGGAGCTTAGGAAAAGAGAGATTAGAGAAGGATGAAGGTTTGTGTTGTATAAGCCAACGGTGAGTCACACTCACTGTTTGAATCTTGAGAACTAATAGAAAATCGTTTGTTTTCTCTCACTAGGGAGTGGGTTAACTCTGCAAGGACAAAAAAGGAAATAGGGTGATTTAAGAAACAAGGAGGAGTTGTCTTATGCAATGTATGTCAGGATGGTTGCACAAAAACATTAGGATCTGGTACATCATGTGCGTTAAATGTGCTGCCGAGAATTTCATAGCTCAAAAACATTTTACCAATGCTGCCACCTATTTTTACAGCCAGGACCTGGAACATTAGTTGTATTATTTTCCAATCAGAGACGGAATATTTCAGAGAATGGCAATCTAACAAATTCACTTGCCTTTTAAAACATAAACATTTAATTTTTGTATTAAACTCCACAGGTTTGTTTCCTCCAGCCAAATATTTACATTCATTGTTTAACGTTTTAATGAAATGAATGACTGACGTGACTCTAAAACCAGATCAGTTATCATAAACTCTCATGTTAAAGCAGCAGGATTCACTGACCTCGAGCCACTATTTTTTTATCTTCTGTTCTACTGCAGTTGTCAGTATTTCTGTTTTATTGCTTGCATCATGTGCAAAAATTCACTACTGAGCAGGGAAATTATTTAAATTTAGGAACAATCAGCATCAACACAGCAGAGAAAAAAAACAAATATGAGATCACCTCACATCAAGAAGACATTTTAATTATTCTGCGGTGTTGCTGGATGCAGATGACTAGGAAATAGAGTAAAGCTAGTTTCTTTCTCAGTGAATGTTTTTGAGATTTCACTCATTTATTTATTAACATTTTGTTGATAAGAAAAGAAATATGCTATGTGATCATCTGAAAGCAGTTTTTTATACCAAAACATGGATTATCGTAACAATAATGTCAACAATAATGAATATATTAGTCACTTATTGCCAACTTTTTACTGCTCTATGCTGCATGAAGTTTTAAAATCAGCTGTGTCCAAAGTAGAACATTAAATAATAATGATAATAAATGCAAGAGATTTTGTCTGTGTTAATGGAGTAGTGAGTGATGTTTTATTTCTGTTTTACAGGCATTGTTTGTGTGATAATTGATGACATCACAGCTTCTGAAAAACTTAAAATAACAACAACAAATGTAATCTTCTACATACTCAAGCTCCATACATTAATTATTTATTTATTGTTTTAATTTTTAAACTTACTCGTTGCTGATTATTTAATTGCATTTTCCAACTAGAGCTTTAAAATAACCAGATAGCCTTTAACCAATGGCACAATTACAACAATTTAATCTCTAAGACAAAGAACAAAAAAACAATTACAAGATATTCCCTTTTTCTCAGATCTATTCTGAAAACAAACTGCATATAAATACACAAACATCTCATCCAATCCAACACACCAGGAAAAAGTTAAAGCACCAGATCAAATCACCAAATCACATCTCAATGAAAATCCACGGAGTGAGAAAGTTTTCTGACGGTGAATCCAATAAAGTTTTCTTTTTGAAAGTGAGAGATCCTATAAGAGGAAGAGAAACTTTCTTTAATATTATATTTTAGAAAAGAGTGCGTTGCTCCTGGATAATTCATGTTTTTATGCATTTAGCTTTTTGTCTTCCTGTTCTGTTTTCAATTCTTCCTCCATTAATAGAATAGTCGAGCAATTCTGCGTGATTAGTTTTGTGGTCAAAAATGTATTAGACATACTGCAGCTTTCTGTCATCATCATAAAAATCTGATATATACTGTATATGAGTAGACGGTATTCATTTAAATGAGTCAGCAACTTCTGCCCACTGATAATCCATTAATTTAAACTTCAGCGAGCGCAACATTCAGCAACTAGACAGCTTTTACTTGTATTCGTTTCATTTCCATCGGTCAACAATGACTAAGATGGATGCTTTGTCAATACCTGAAGCCCAAACCTGTAACAACCTTTTAACTGATTTTCAGTTCCCAGCCTCTTCGTACCACACTGTTCAGATTACACCACTGTTTTCTTTTCATTGTCCGTGGCCGGCAGACTTTGTGGCCACACAAAAAGAAAGCAGCATGGTTTTCTGGTGCTCCATCAATTGCAAAAATGGTTCAACAATGAACAGGCGGGATAAGCTAAACCTCCCCGTCAGCAGGACTTTTAGATTGAGAGGTTGAAAATTAATCTGACAGCATGCTTTCAAAGGACAGCCCGGAGCTACAGGACACACATACTGTTGGGCTAATATGTGTTTCCATGTTTCTCTTGCCTCTGTGGTTTTCAGTTATGTTTTGGGACTGTTTGGGCAAAGTTTCACACTGGGTTGGTCTTTGTGGATAAAAGGGTCCAGATTTATTTTGCTGTCAGGTGGGTGTTTATTCATGTTCCACACTATGTGTATTTTCTACTGGTAACAGTTTTTTTTTTTTGCCAGGAAATAGACCAAATCAGATTTTCTTTTATGAATTAAAATGTTACCAAACCGATTATGCTTATTTTTGTTGTTGTTTTAGAAAAGTTTCACAAATAACCAGAATTTAATCATTGGAGCTGTATGCTTTGTGTTTTACTATTTTTTTAGGGACATTTTAACCATTTAATTTTTTTTCAAAGTTGAACAATGAAAAATTAGTTTAACCATTTGCTGGAATTGTGATAATACACTCACTGACAAAATGGCACAAATTAACTTAACCTGCATGTGTTGGAAGGTGATGGACTGTATTGCAATAATTATCAGATTTAATGGATAATACAGTTGGCAATATAGGCTCACTGGTGGTCCCATGCCAGAAGGGCGTGGCATCCTCTAGGCCTGAACACAAGCTCTGATTCAGTGCAGATAAGAGTCATATACAGTAGCTGTTGTTTTCTCCCTTGCAGCAAATGGGCGCTGATCCCACACGTGTTCAACTGGGAAAAGATTGGGGGGAACATGGCTGGCCTTGGAGGAGGACCTCAATGTGACACAGGCTGTGTGTGGACAGGCATTGTTTTGTTTTTTACTACCAGGGTGGTATTTCAGGAGGGGTAAGAGGTTCAAATGGTTCAGGTGTTGCTGGCATCAGGGTCCCCTGAATCACTACCAGAGGTGACCTGAAGTCGGACACCATGATGTCAGGAGTGACGCTGGTTTGCATCTTCACAACACTGACATTCATCCTATCCCGTTGGTGCCGCCATACACAATGGTCATCATCCGTTGTAGTGCACAATTGGAATTCGTTGCCAAGTAATATAACGCCACTCGTCATCAATCAGTGCCTCCCAGTAACAGAACGACTCCAAAAGCAGACGCCTTTGCTCTTGTGTTAAAGAGTCTATGCATGGGGCATTGAGTCCATGGCCTGACTGGAGCCAGCCACAACACGGGATGTTGTAAATAGTCCATTACCAATACAGGATGTCTTCGGGCTCCTTAACGCTTTGAACAAGGATGACTGGGACATTCAGAGCATATATGGGTGCCTTTATGTTTCCACTGATTCCAAAATTGAACCACTGTTACATCTATGGATCTCATATGCCAGGTAACTGCATGATACAGTTGATTTGGACTGTTTTTTTTTTCTTTTGTATAGCACCGTGGGATGGCTTTAGCTGAGAAATGACACTATATAAACATACAGAAATGAAATGAGTGAGTGAGTGTGAATTGGCACAATTTATATTGCAATAAAAAGTTTCACCTATTAGCCTATATACGCTGTAATGGGACTGTTCGGGCAAAGAGTCACATTTGGTTGGGAATGAGATGCCCTCATCCTCTCACATACAAGAAGAATTGGCCTATATTCAGGGTTAACATAGGGCTAGTAAACTCCATCATGAATTATGACACCCCTTTTGAACATCTATAAAAGTCAGTCTGATGAAGGCCCATCTTGTTCATTTTATATCAAACATAGTATGTCACCATCAGATAAACAACAGTGAGCACTGTCCTGATGCTATTTCACTTGGATGACAGAGAATAGCTTGGGGGGACAGTATCACAATGACCATTTATACAGATGAAATGGATGAGTAACAAGACCTCATTGGGTGATCATGCAGGAATGCAATTATTACGCATGTTTTCTGGACAATTTTCAAAGATTTTTTCGAATTAAACGTTTTAACGTACAGAAATTTGGTGTCATATTGTTCTTTCACTAAGAGCCTTTCTGCAAACAGTCAGATAAAATATGATCAGAAGTCTTTATTAAATGATACCAGCCGTTCTCTGATTACAAATCTGGAACAATTTGCCCTCATTTGCTGGTAAGCCTTTACACCCATGAGTAACTTTTTAAATAAAAGTGATAGCTTTAGGCCCTCAGACTTAGTCGCTTCTTTTAGAGAAATCTGTCCTCCATTGCTTCTGAAGAATCATATCCATGAGTAACCTTTAATATAAGAGTGTTAGCTGTAGGCCCTGATAGTTAACATTTCTAGGTCACCATATCTTTAAGCTTCATCTATCAAAGTCTATACAATCCCATCTTCTTTGTTAAGGAACAACACAACAATCTTAATGAGAATCTTGGATTGAAATTATAAATTTGATGTAAATTTCACTTATAGGGATCATTAGCACATTGAAACATAGCAGGGCTTTGAAAGCCCCTGTTATGGGCTCAAAAACGGCAATTTCTAAAGCCACGTTTTTATTTATATAATATTATCTGAAAAGAAACAAATGTTTCGTTATTTCTAAACAGCAACCAAGACTTTATTTTTCGTAGTTCATTTCATGGCCTTCTCTGTGTCTATGATCCTTTGCCTCAGATGCTCTGTATTTTTCCCAGCTATGGTCAACAGACAAAAGATGCTTTATTATAGTCTGAGAATGAAAAACAACGAACATCCAAGGCCACTCCAGAAGAAGGTTATCATTCTGACTATACTGACGGTCCTCTAAGGACAGATGGCGTCCCCTGGCGTTTTCCGTCCCTTAGTTGCTGAAAACTCTTCAGGCTTTGGTATAAAACTCTCCCTTACAGCTTGCCTTTCTCATTAGGCACCACAGATAAAAGGAAGCACCAAGGGGAGGCTAAATGTTAAAATTATTCAAAGCTTTCAGAGTATATCTCTTATAATGTATTGGGCCTGATTTTGAGTAATATGAAGGAAATTGATAACAGTTTTTGCTGCATAATGTCTTTCCAAAAGGTACTGATGGTTGCCATAAGCATTACTGTAGCGTGAACTAAAAATGGAAAAAGGAAAGTAGAGAAAGATTGTTTAATTATAAAATAAAATATTTATTTGCCTTAATAACCCCTAATAATAATAGCAACAGATATATGACAGATGTGACTATTTATTGAGTTTAGCAAAAATAACAATAATAACAAAATACCCTTTTAATGATGCAACAAGGCTATAAAAAGGTTTTAGTTCAAGACTGGTTTTATTAGGTCAGGAGTAAGATTGTGATGGGCTTTTTATCAAGATTAAAGCCAACAGCTATGACTCACAGTATGAATTAGGTCTCCTTTTTTTAATCAACTCATTTATATGCTTTATAATTTCATTACCAAGATTCCTCCTTTGCACTCATCGTAATTACTGTCCACTGCATTGAAAAGCGGGCAGTCATGTAATTGTCTGTCCGTTGTTCTGTCTGTTAGCAAAATATCTCATGAACCAATGCACAGATTTTAATAAAACTCTCAGAGAGTAACCATTGGATGCACATCTCAACTGCTTATCTTGAGGCAACCCAATTCAAAATGGGTGCCACGGCTAAATAATCTTGACAAACACGAAAATTGCTATAATTCAGTCTTTTTGCAGGAATTGAACCTAACATGTGGTGGGGTAGTAGCTGAGAGTAATCCACTGTACGTACTCTGAGTGCTAAAAGATCTTTGGCACACAAGGCAACAGGAAATGAACATCTTGATTATTGATGATTAAAAGTTGTTGTCAGCAAACCCCTTATGGCTCAGGCTAATTTTCAACCAATCAGCATGCAGCGTACTTAACGCTGTCATCTCCACAAGCTACATGCTCTTAGCTTTTTAAAGACTGCACTTTGATTTGACTGACTACACAAAATCCATTCAACCCATCAGCTACATTCAAACTAGCAGGAAAGAATTCTCATTAAAACCTAAATGTCCCCTCTTAAAATGAATTCAGAGGATTTGCCAAATACTGGTCACTTCTGTGCATTTTTGAGCTTCCTGATCTTTTGACTGTTTCTCTGCTGTTCTTTTCAGGAACATCACAACAACATTTGTCATAACTGAGGACCTGATCCAAGTCGGAGCAGTTAGCTATAGGAAAATGATGAAGACTGAGGTGAAAAACATTTGTCAGGATGCCGTTGCACGCAGAAAATTAACTGCTGCATTTAACCCATCAGTAAGTTGTGAATAAAGACAGAACCATTATAGCTGCAGCATCCTGGTTAGCAATTACTGCATCGCTCATTTAAGCTATGATAAAGGATGGAAGAGGTACAAGCAGATCCACACTTTGCTTATAAATGTATAATTGAAATTATATATATTATTGAGGCTGTCATGTGGACATATCTGGCTCTCTATCTGCTAATTGTTGTATAAAGCATTTAGCAGCTAAAGTGTCTTCTGTCTGCAGCAGAAAAAACGTATACTTATTGGTGCCGTGTCAACAGAAGAGCAGAAATGTGTGCTCAAGATAAAGAAATTACTATAAAAAAGAAAATGAACAGAGCAGCTTGAAGATCAAAATATTGTGACTTTGTTAAAGTGGAAGTCATATAATGAAAACTTCATTAACTTCAACACTTTGCTGTGCTCCCTTTTTATGATTTAGGCATCTTTACATGTAAGATTTCTGTCCATCTTTTACAAAAATAGGTAAAAACTTTTCTGAAAACAGAGAGAACAGTTTGAGCACATATTTGGAAATGTTATGTAAAACGTACTTTTATTTTTATGATTTTTTTTAGCTCTGCCGACGAACAGTGTGTGTGAAGGGGGGGAGGGTGTGTGTGTGCAGAGATATTACAACTGAGTGTCATCAAAAAAAAAAAAAAAAGAGTCGGAAGCACTGAGAAAATCTAACCACTGTGGGGTAGTGTTTCTCTACATACAAAAACTTGGCTTCACCTACAACTGCGTTAATAAAGAAACTATTCGAATATAAACGTGGAACTTTCATTTTAACATCTTTGTCATTTGGCAGAAACATCACACTTTAAACCTGAAGATCTGCTTTGAACCAAACTCCGTCATTCAGCATCCAAACATCGGCCGTAGTTCATTCAGTTTTTAAAAATGGAGGCTTACTGAGGTATGCCAGCTGAAATAAACAAAACGTTTCACTTTTGACGTTGTAGAAGCTGCATGCGTATAACTTATTTGTTCTTTTGACAATATTTTAACACATAAAGTTGTCTTTCACACAAACAAACTATGCACAGGCTTAGTTCTGGTTCTAAGAATGTTAAAAGCCCCTCGGAGCAAGTTTCCGTAAAATAAACACAAACATGTTTTTTGTGTCATTGTAAAAGTCTCAATAATGAGAAGTAATGGAAAAATTAACTACATTTGGATATTTTGAGAAACTATGTCAATAAAATAAAGGGCAGTCATTTGATAACTTCTTTGTGTGCATTTTAATTTAATCAAGTAGCTAGACTTAATGTCGCCACTTCGTTTAAAGGGACAGTCCGGTCATTTTTGAAGGCATGTTTTGTTAGATGGTTATCAGCCATGACATAACGTCACAGAGAAGGAAACATGGAGAAAAGGGCAGGAGTTTTCCTTCAGACTAGGCTCAAGGCTAGCCAAATTAAGGCCTGTTTTATATAATCTTTTTAGGGTTATAAAACAACAACATACTGGTGTGAAAAACGCTGCATTAACTAACACTAAACCTCTACACTTTTGCATGACATTGTTTAGTTTGTCACCATTTTCTCAAATGAACATCTGTGTTACTAAGTAAATGTTTGTGTGCTGAGAACATATAGAGCGTCGTACGCCAAAGCACTATCAGCATCTATGGTCCATCTGTGCTCAGCAAATATACACTTGATAGAAACACGGACGTTGTTTGGCTGAGAAAACAGCGACTTAATGAACAAATGATCTGGTTAAAACTGTCCCTTTACATTCAGACGATGTGACTCATTTTTCCACGTCAAACCACACATATGATAATGTGTCCCACTACTGTGCTGTTGAGTCATTAAAATATGATCTTTTGTGAGTTGTACTGCCATCCAAAGTCAAAGGATCATGGATCTTGGCTTCAAACAGAAACCACTAAAAACACAAGCGGAGCGAAGAATGTTTCGAGGAATTATTGTGGAAACTAAAGTGGTACTGACATGCTGATGGAAACATACCGCAAGCAGCTTTAACAAAGTTTCTAAAGGACCTGCTAGCAACAAAAAGTGGATGAAAGTGAGTAATTTTCATTCAGCTTATTCTAAATTTGTATTTAGTTGTTGTGGGGTAAAGATGAGTGGTAAGTGGTGCCGCTTTAATCAACAAATGCATGACAAAATCACATTTTAAACAGCACCCTTCAACTAAACATGCAATGCTAATGGGCAAGAATTTATTGTTTCTCTGTTGGTCTTTTAAAAATGCACAACTAAGAAAAAAAAAGAAGGTCCTAGCCCTGTTTTCAGTTCTGTGCAAGCAAAAACAAATGTGTTTACCATTTGTCAGAAAGACGAGAGAATCCTGCCAAACAACTAAATTTAATACTTTTAAACAACACTGCCTCATAAAGAACAGAAGACAAGATAATGGAAAAAGATTAAATTAAAAATAGTCATTTCTTTCCATTCAGCTTGGAGACAAACTGATGTGACTTGGCCAGTTTGCTTGTTTCTGTCAGATATTATTAAAAGCTTGTGCTCTTGTTTTATGAATGTCTGTCATAATGATGGGCAGCTTAGTATTAAGAGTATCACTGAGATGATACCAATCATAGAAAGTTTGAGAACCAGCGCTCCTTCTAATGAACGCGAGTTTAATCATAAGAATGTCATGTTTACATTTTGCATGTTGTCAGTCAGTAAAACATTCATTAACCTGAATCAACTCTTTAAAGCAAATGTTTAAGGTGAATTTGACTGGCCGTGATTCAAGCCGAACTGTGAAAACTCACTGCCTACATATTGATGGTAATCCAATACAGGTTTCTATACATGAAGCGAGTGTATTTGCCTCCAGCTAAATGAATGCCAAACATAGGCATCACACCCCGTGCACCTCGTGTATTATTCAGATGACTGCCCTTAACTCTATGCATCATCGATTGTTTCATTATGTGACTCTCAGAGCTGAGGTTATATAAGACTCGGGCACTGTAAGAGCCGAGCTGAGTAGTGAGTAAATAACAGCAAATTATTGTGGTTGATATTTATGAGATAAACAGCATCAGAAGCAAGATCGCTGATAAAAAGTCCCATGTAAAAGAAAGAACATAAAGAAAGAACGCCGTGCACCAAGCGACAAAGGTGGTTTCTGCTTTTAAATCTCTGTATTGTCCTATTTAAGCCCCAGTGTTTGTTGAAGAATAATCATTGTCATTACTGTGCAGTCGTTAAAATGCCAACAGTTCAAACCATCATCACTTTTAAAGCCACTGCTCTGCTGCTGCTGGCAGACAGCATTCACAAGGGAGTCTCTGAAATGTTTGTGGTGGTTCTCAGTTTCCTTGCAGGAGTTGCACAGGCTCGCAGTTTTACCACTTGAGTTCAGAGCTCGCTCAAAAACAATTGCTGTGACAGTTGCAGAGTTGCTGCTGATGTACCGAGCCCATCTCAGGCTGTTCTCAGTTTTGTTGCAGGCATCTCAAACCCATCGGAAGAGCAGCAGAGCTGTGTTTTGACACCTGCATGAGAGCTCTCCTCTGACAGAAAACTGCAGAGGCTACAGACCCAAATTTACAAGTCTGAAAATTATGTTGATATTGAACAATTGTTGAAAACTGGTCCATACCTACCCATTTTCAATTTAAGTGTACTCCAGTAGACTGTATCGTGTCTGCCAAGGTGGTAAATCCAGCTGAGGCAGGTATGATGTGGGCAACAAAATAATGTGCATGGCATATATTACAGTGTGCAAGCCGTATAACAACAATAGGCTAATTCTCAAAAATTGGTCACAAACACTGTTTTCTTGCAGTTTTGAGTAGCCAAGTAGTCTTCAACAGTGGCAGCCCAGTGAGATACTGCCTTTAAAAGATAAATGTTTTGTGTTTTAAACAATCAGATACAAACTCTAACTGGTAACTGAGCATAGCCCAGTCTAACTGCATGATCAGGTGGAAAAAATGGGCATAAAACTACATTAAGTTTTCACAAATTTGCCTTTTTTTTAAGCACAGAGGAGGTTCAGCGTGTTTTGGACGGATCTGACAAAGATCACAATGAGCGAATGTTTGTGAGCGTGTATCACATAGTTGCAAGAGTGATGAAATGCAGCTGGATGAGGGCACAAGGTGTTGAGGAGATTACATTCAAGATAGCAACATGAATTCCTGTGGAAACACCAAAATACTGACTGATGAGATAAGGCCCAGTCTCCTGAAACTTGCCTGCAGAGGGATATTTCAGTATGATAAGGACCCGGAGCACGAGCTTCTATGAAATGGCCAAATATATCACGCTATGCCAATGCAACAGACTGCCTTTTATTTATTTGTTCATTTATTTTTTAAAAAGAAGAATGTTTCAAACATGGTTTCCTGTTTTATCAACCAACTGCTAAAACAGGGAACCACGGTCAAGCCAGGGTATGAGCATTAAATACTATATTAATTAAAAAAAAACAGAGTAAGGCTGGTTCAAATTAAGGCATGAAGAAAGTGTGAAGGCAGGAGAAGTTCTCAAGAAAATCTTGAAGCTAAATACAGGAACACAAACTCTCCAGTAAAGAGCTACTAATTAAAAAATCTCTAGGAAAACAATTAAATATCAAATACCGTTTCCCAAACATATACTATGTAGAATTTAAAACAAACATACTTTAATAAACAAAAAAATGATTTTTATGCCTTCTTATGAAATTTTCTCCATTAAAACTGCTAAAAAGCAACATTTGATGCTCTCTGTTGTCCTTTTTCTTTTCACATCAAAGTCAAAGATTACTGAGAAATTAAAACTTAATTCTCTTAGCTTTAAAGTAACTGTCCCAATTACTTGTTCACTTAACAAAATCGGAAGCAAAAGAGACTGGAGGGCCAGATGTAATAATATTTAAATGTAATCTTGGGGGCCAGATAAAATGTTACCAAGGGCCGGATCTCATAGAACCACAAAGAATTACCTTCAGTGAAAAAGGGGAAAAGAAGGAGGCTTTGAACAAATGATTAAAGTCATCTGATCTCAGCTTTACTGTCCGTCTAAAAACATGTTGGGAGACAGAAGAAACTAAACTGTGAGAAGTTTAAAAAGCTTTGTGTGTAGGAGAGGCTCAAAAAGAGACAAAACTATCAATGTGTTAAGTTATTTTATTTTATTTTACAGCAAATAAAAGTCTACTGATGAATGAATAAATTTACTGACTCAGAAAAAAAAGGTGAACTTTTAAAAATTAAAAAAATTAAAAATAAAGTCCTCATTTTGGATTGATGATTGATGTGATTTAACCAAATGAGCAGAATTTGATTGGCTGTTTGGCTTGGAAAAAATTTGAGAATAAGCCAACCAAAAATAAAGACACTGACTGAAAAAACAAAATAAAATTTGACAACTTTGACTATAAGTTCCTAAAAATGGGAGGAGATGAAATCAAAAGCAAAAGAAATTCAAATACATCTATTTATTGTGTAAAATCATTGATTTAAATCTTATTATCTTTTAAAATATAAACCCCGGTGAGACCGATTTACTTCCATACAGTTGTACTAACAAATTCACTGTTCATATTTTACAGAAGAAGCAGTTTTTGAACATGTGCAGCTCTCATTAAAACACCTTCTTCAGACCAAGCTGATCTCATTCAGCCGATCCTCTCCTTACAACACGCCTATAATAAGTCGGCCTGTAACCTGTTATACCCGTTCAGAGTTGTGAGAGTTCTTCTTGCTCACAGGATATTAAATCTTCATCACCATGCTTCCTGTGTGATGGGTTAAACAGACAACGAGGTGAAAGGTAACCCTAAAAACAACAATGGCTAATCCACTTAAGGCAGGAGTCATTAGCTCATGCATTCTTGGTGCTGGTTAACCGTTAAACATTTCAACTTTCTTTGTATACATCTATGCCAGAAACACCTCTGTAAACCAATGACTAGTTGGTATATTATTTATTACTTAGACTAATTCCATAACATAGTATAGTGCCTTCTAATTTTTGTGATGTGTGTATTTCCTAACATCCCTATAAGACATGTAGAGAACCCTGAACCATCCTTGCATGCCTAATGTAATCTCCACTGAACTCTTTACATCATGAATCTCCTTTAGTCAGGCCTCCACCCAGTTAATTATCCATCACATCAGATTAGTGAGGAAAACTACCGGTGCTCTATCTTAGAGTGAAATCCCAGCAAAGAAACAGGGAGGCTTCCACTTGTTGAAACCATGTAATTTTGTTCTACTAAATTAGAATGAGCAAACAGAAAATGAAGCATTTAACTGTGGCCTTAATGGTCTTTCACATCAACTGATTAAGTCCCCGATGAGAATTTCACACAACGTAGGAGGACATTTTCTTTTCCTTTCCGGGGTCACGGTGGGAGCTGGTGCCGATCTCCAGGCGGCAAGTCCTTCGCTGAGCCAAAGTGACAGAAAAAAGGTCAAACGTTCAACTTGCCGGTCTAACAGACGTTTCGCAAAAGCTGCGTGTGTTCGAATACCGACCCGTCTTTAAGGCGCTCCACCGCCCTGCTTGATCCCTGATATTTATTCTTGACAGCAGTCTGACTCGATCTTTCTTTTTTCTTTCACGTTTCCTATATTTGTCTTCTCTGAGATTCCACGCTTGTCTGACTCTGCCATGTTATTTTGTTTCCAACACAGACTACGGCCAGCCAAATGTAGGTCAATCACTTTACTCAAATTTATACATGATTTCTGGCAAAGTAATGCCAACTTAGGGACTTTGTCACTATATTTAGTGAGTACTTAGATCCTTCAGTGACTCTTTCTGACTCATCCAAGTATGTATTGTTCTTAAGATGGATTGAGACTCTGCAAAAAGGGAAGAAATCTGCTCTCGCTGATGCAAATGTAAGACCAAGTTTATGTCATTTTGTTCTCCTCAGACAGCGGTGTCCAATCCTGGTCCTGGAGGGGCACAGTCCTGCATGTTTTAGATGTTTCTCTGCTCTTCAGCAGGTCTTCCAAGTTTGAAGCCTAATAATCACTCAGTCATTCAAATCAGAGGAACACCTAAAACATGCAGGGCCGTGGCCCTCAAGGACCAGGATTGGACACCACTGTCTCGACAGAACATTTTTTCTTCCAGGGGGTTTGCATCAACTATTGTGTGAATGGCCAGAAATGTTAAGTGGGAGCTGTTAATGGTAAGCTGCTCAGGAACCAGTGTGTCACGCTGGGAGTATTAGCTGCTGGGATCGAATATTCGTGGTGTGACCACTAATCTCTCTTGGGCAGAGGCTGGCGTGTTGTGTGTGGGCAATGCTGAAGGGACAGCGGGACTCAACGGCCGTCAAAACGTTGAGAAGTTCTCCTCCGTCAACCGAAAAACCTCCATCTGCTGTGAGCGTCATAGTGTTGTAACAACACGAATCAAGCCGACATATAAACCACGCATCCCACAAGTGGCTTCCTGGACATCCGCCATGGGCTTTCTCTCTTGCGGAAAACGCAAGAGAGAGAGCATATTTCTTCACGTCTTGCGGAGTACAAGTCCAGCTTTGGAACTGGGACACGAAGAAATCAAAAATCTACAGCTCATTTGTAGTTCTTAACATATTTAGGATGCTTTCCTGTCTGACTAGTTTATGCAAATTAGGTGATGACATCATTTAGTAACTTCTAGGACAGCCAATAGCTACTTTCCTTGCTGTGGAGCTGACAAGTGCTTTGTTTACACTGAGTGCGGACCCACATTTCAGAACTGCATGTCAATATAGCTACAAAACTAAGCTCTGTCAAACTGCACCATCTGATATAGCTTAGGTTAGAGTTTTTTTAATGTTTGTTTTCATACTTTGCACTGAGCACCTTTAACCCAACGTGCCTGCAGAGATCTAGTACCTGCAGCGCAGGTTTCAGGGCAGAGCAGGCCGGGGGCCCGGTGCTGCTGCAGGTTGTCCGGTAGGGTGCCTGTCGAGCTGCGAAACACGCCGTTCATGTCAGGACTGGAGAGGAAGGGAGAGCGAGAGCGAGAGAGGGAGAGGGAGAGGGAGAGAAAGAGGGGGAGAAACGCGAGGAATGGCTGAAAACTGACGGTGCTCTCCCGCAAGGAAACGAATCGGGACGCGACACAGAGAGCCAGGCTTCCCGGCGAACGCGGGTTGTTGTTGTCGTTTAATGGGACAGCGAAGGCGCAAGAAAGCGCCCGGTAGGCTCCCGCTCCTGTCGCCGACGCTGCTACTTTACGGACTAATGCGTTAGAAAAAAAAAACAACCAAAAAAAAAAAAAACTGGGGCTGGGAAATGTTTCACGCCAAGGTAAGGCGCCCGTCTTCGAAGGCGCTGTTTGCTTTTTAAGCTAGCCGTTTTTTTGGTTATTTTACCCCCTCAGCCTGCTCGGGCACGTGAACCGCATGAAGCGCTCGACCGTTAAATTTCGAAAAGCGTCGGTTGGGCTTCATCTCTTCATGCCTCTCAGCCAAACGACCACATGAGAAGAAGTCGTCCGGAGTAGAATAAAACCCCACAAACAAAGGCCCCCCCGACTTCCACCACCCTCCCCTTCTTTCTTTCCTATCATTTCTCTTCCACCTGAACCGACGAGGCGCAAAAAGAAGAAGCCGAAAAATGGATTTCCTCTGGCTGTGTTTGTGGTGTTTTCTTCGCCCCGGTGTGTCCGGTGAAGGGCAGTCCGCCGCCGTGTGTTCGCCCTCATGCAGCTGCGATGAAGATGGGGGTGCAGACTGCTCCGGGAGAGGACTCACCGCCGTCCCAGCCGGGCTCAGTACCTTCACCTACTACCTGTAAGTACAACCGAGAGCACCTGCAGGGACATTTACAGCCGTGTGTGCTCTAAAAGCCCCCCTGATGGCTAACTGATGGCTGACTGATGGGCACCACACACCACTGAGCAAACTTTTCTTCCACTTGCTCCAAAGAGCTGTCAGGTTTCTGCTTCACTGTGTCCTAACTTTAGAGATGTCCGCAAGTTTAGTTAAACCATTGAGTATTGTTGCAGATAAATTAGTTGGCACCCTTCCACAAAAATAATAATAATAAATGGTTTTGTCTCATCTGTCGCAGAATCTTTGCTGCTTGTCAACATGCTTTTTGGCAAATTCCTTTCAGGCTTTTTTGTGTGTCTTTCTGCCAGTAATGGAGCCGATTGAGTACCTTGACCTTAGAGTTCATCTTGTCTTTTTTTTTTTCTACGATTTGTACTATTCGTCAGATCTACCTGGGGTCACATTTCCTCTTGCGTCCACGTCCTGAGAGGTTGGCTACAGCCACTCAAACCCTTTAGTTTTTAATGATACTGGCAGCTGTGCTCAGAGGAACACAAAGTTGCTTGGAGATGGGTTTGTAGGCTTTACCTTTAACACAGCTAGCTCTCGCTTTTACTTTTTGTAGCATGGTCACACACTACCACTCCACGGTGTCGTGTGTGTTCCCTTTAAATACGCTCAGTGACTGATGGAAAGCTTCAAGGCACCTGTGATGCTAATTGGGGTGAAACACCTAGTTTGGAACATGACTACGATGCAAGAATTATATATATATATATATATATATATATATATATATATAATTTTTATTTTGTTTACTCTATCACATACTAAAGGCACGCAGCCATACATGAGGCTTTTAATCAATTTACAAAGTCACAGCACACATCTTCTTCTCACTGTTAGTTGCCAATTTGTACACTATTAATTGGGGGAAAAATTAGATAAGTCAGTTATGCATAATTGCTAATTGTCATGCAATTTATAAAATGACACAAAGTAAAAATAAAAAGTAAAAAGGGCTGCATGATATCTGGAAAACAGGATTGTAATATTAATGAATTGTTTGACTATCAGTTGTGTTAAATCCACACTGAATGTTTTGTCGTTACGATCAACATTTTTCATGTGCTGCTGGTGTCCATTTATTTGCCAAATTTGTATTTTTTGCATGCAGTTTATGCTTTTTACATTAATATTGTTCACACTGATGTGTCAGTATCAATGTATATTTTGTGCAGCCTTAAAAAAATATACACCCCACATTTCCAGGGAGAAAAAGATAACTACAAATGGTTGTTTTATTAAAGTTCAGTTCAAAAATTCAAAACATAACATGTACAGAAAAAAATCTTCATAGTGTAGATTGCAATTCAGTGATAGTTAAGTAAAACCCCCCCAAAAATCAATAATTGATCAAAAGTCTTGTTAAATGACAGACCTTTGGAGTTCTGGATGTGTTAATGGTGTTTTTTTATTGTTATTATTATTATTATTTAGGACAGCACAATAATCCATGGTGTTTGTTCTCAGCAGCCCATATATTCATTTATACTATTTTCTATTATGCAACAAAGTGTGCTATTTAAGGTACTTTTGTAAAGTAAAATAACTCTTTTTTTTTTTTTTTTTGTCAGAAATGAGAATTTTTGTTTCAGGGTTGAATTTAAATCTAGTAAATACACACTGGGATAGATACGGGTCAGTCATTTATGTCTGAAAGCTGTTTTATGAACAAAAATTGTGTCAAATGTGTCTTATTACATTTTCTATCAAGTCTATTAGTTCAACTACTGCTACAAAAGGCAAGGCGCTCAGTCTCATAAAAAGTGAAGCAAACAAACACCGGGTAGGCTAGGACTTTATGGAGTGTTGCAGATATGGTTGATGATTGCCTCATGAAGGTAACCGTTTGTTTCACAACCTCTGGGTTAATCACAAACCAAAGTAACCACCCCTGAATGCCCTTATTCAAAAGACAAATAGGAGAAATCATGGCTTTAATTTGACCACAGGTGCCTCCTCGTGTCAGATGTGGGACTTGGTTAAGGCTTTCTCGGTTTGACTTGCAGAGAACGGACGAGTGCTTGTTTGTGGGAATATCAGTGCCTTTTTGCAACATAAAAAAACAAAACACCAAAACCAACCGTGTGCCACTTGAAAGTTAACAATGTCAAGCATGTTTGAGGTAAACTAAACAATGAAAGCTCAGTGCCTTCAGCTGAAACTCCCAGCTTCACCATCAGTGCCCTCCAATCTTTTCAGTTTATAACAACAGATTTACATGTTAATCACTTTACCAAATGTCTTATATTGCCCGCCGCCAAATGCGATGTTTTCGCCCATGTCTGTGTGTGTATATCTGTTAGCAAATTATCTCATGAGCAACTGGATTAACTGTAATAAAACTATTAGAAATTGTAATCATTGGATGTAGATCTACAACTGATTTATATTTTTGGAGCCAACCCAAGTGAAGATGGCTGCTGTAACTTGGATGATTTTACACAAATTGAGCTAAGATTTGGTGCGGTGGTAGCCGAAAGTCATCCTCAACAGATATTCTGAGCGCTAACAGATTGCACAAAATATTTGGCGTTAACTATTTGGAGACAACTCTGTCCGTTAGCAAATTATCTCACGAACCATAACAGATTTTAATGAAACGTTCTGGAAAAAAATAGTCATTGGATGGACCTCTACAACTGATTAACTTTTAAAGTCAATCCAATTCAGGTTGGCCAACACCGCCAATCAATTTTAGCAAACACAAAATGGCTATAACTCAGCCAATTTTACAGATATTGAGCTAAAATCGGATGTAGTAGAGTTATTCACAGCACATTCTCTGTGCACGACATCTTACAGTATCGTGTGAGGTTGTTCATAAAGTTTTTTCAAAGTTTGACCAAAACGGCTATAATTCTGTCATTTCTTAACAGATGATAATCTTAGTTTAAAACTTTGGCATGAAATGCAGCGGGTGATATGCATTTCTTCAAGGAATGTTAAGCCTTTAAATACAAACCTCTAGCTTTTACACCATTTTTTTTTTTTTCCAGTGTTGCCAAAACCAGATTTTTTATTTTTCTGTGTTGGGTACCTTTTTTCTGCTTTGCACGTTAAGATCTAAATGCTTAGTGACAGCTTTAAAACCTAAACTGCCTAATGGGTTCACCTTAGTTTTAAAAGGTTGTTTGTCCGACTCTCTGTCCTACACTCATTTGTTCTCCTGGTCTCTTGAACTTTCGTTGTCCTCTCCCGCTCCCTCCGTCTTTTGTATGTGGAGCAGCGGGGTTAGGGATCATGATGGATTAGTGTGACATATTGCAGCTGCAAAGGCTCCTTCTCTCAGGGCTAATGCGCCCACAGTGGTATGCTGATGTCTTGAAGAAAGAGCTCACGTAGAAGTGTTTTGTCTTTACATTACTTGTTTGCAGTTTGCCATGTGTTTCCAATCAGTGTGGTGGAACGGTGACAGGAAAAAAAAGTATAAACTTTGCTGAAAAATCATCTGAGTTTGAGCAACAGGACGGAGAGCGTGTAAAATTAAATAATCAAACACACTTGCAAAATTGTGACTTCAGTGCTCAAAGGCAAAGACATACCTCAGTACAAGGATGGGTATTGTTGTATAACTACTGTTGATATAATAAATCACAAGACAGTGTTTGTTCTACCCTGAATTTTGGCTCGAGTTTTGGCTTTTGTGGCAACAACCCTGTCACAGAGAAGAAGATGAAAAACAAAAGAGACCACTCAGCCAGTATTAAAGCAAACAATCCTTTAGACAGCATGTAGTTTACCTGTTTCTGACTCTGCAAATGTTTCCTCTTTGGTATATTGCCATGGACAGATACTCTTGCTCGCTTAGGGCGCATGAGGGAGTTTCTACAGCTTACATCTCAGCTATGTTAAGTCCTTTCATAGAGTGAATGACTCTAAGGCTTGGGGAAAACTGAGGGGTGGCGTCAGGGGTCTTGGTCCCAACTGGTGGAACTTGCTGGCTTCACCACTGGAGCCCTCAATTCATTTTAACTGAATGATACTTTTGTTCTTGGTCAGTAGAGGTGAAAGGAGCTACTCAGTAGTTCCCGCTCCAAAACAGGATGAGCTGTGGATTGGAGAATATTACGGTTCCCTCCCCCCGCCCCCCTTGTTCTCACTTTTCAGCATTTTCCTTCAATTTTAATTGCACCTATTTCCATTCCCCAATCACACAGTTGTTACCTGTTGATGTTTCCAACATTTAATTACACATTTCACTAGTAAAGCATGCACAATACTTCATAGACAGATAAAACCTGAATCATTATTGCTTTTCTTTTTTAGTGGGCTTGTGTGAGGTACTTATTTATCGTTCAAAAGGACCCAAAATTTCTTGCACCTTCCAGCTTGGAAGAACAAACAGGAGTGTTGCAGCTGGGAGTCGTGAAGTGAAACTGTGGTGTTAAAAGCACCTAAAAAAAGACCCTCTTCTGAAAAACTAATTATTTTAACTGAATAATGACTTTAAAGTATAGTGTATTTGTTGTCATGTAGCCATATCACACAAGCAGCTGACCTATAACCATCGGACTGTATGGGGTAAAAGGCTAGTTTTATCTTTTTAAGTACCAGTTTTGGAGCTACTGCTGAGTTGTTCATGAGCTCTTTGAGTTGATGTTTCAAGAGGTTACCTGACAGGTTAGATGAAATACCAAAGTAACATATTAACACTAACACTTCAGTGATAGCAACAGCAGTACACAGTAGCTTATCCATCTCAGTATTATACATCAACCAATAAACTCGTAACCAAAGTTGTTTTTTTTAAATACTGGTTATACTGTCATCCGGATCATTGTTCTCAGCTGTATTTAGTCCTGTGCAGGTAATATACACACAGTGGTTCTTTTCTTTTGCACACCAACTCAGATCATAACATCACAGTCTCAGATTGAGCTGCACTGTGAGTTATTAACTCACACATCTCTAAATTTCTGTTGTTTTTTTAGACACAGATTGGATAGTTGGATAGTTGGATTATACATTTGTTTTAACAGTTTCTGTTTTGCAAAAATCAGTCATAACTTTATGACCGCTAACAGGTAATGTGAAAATGTTGCTCATCTTGTTAAAACACAATGTTCTGTTGGGAAACCTGGTATTATTTTACCACTTGTAGCCACCAACCTGAATATTTTTTGCCGATCAGTCGTTCCCTTCCACGCAGCAACTGCACTGTCTTACAGTTCTACACCCCTCACAAGGACAGAAGTGGGGTTCCAACAGTCCAAGACAAAGAGTCTAAGGTGCCCCCTGGCCACCAGGTTCAAAAGATACCAATTTGAAGGCATCCATGATAAGCAAGTCCATTCCACAGAGAGCCCACAAGACAATCTACAGAGCTCAAAAGATCTGTTCCTGGCACCAGTCGCTCCAGGAAATGATCCTATCATGCCCCGACTAGTCAGTCGGTGTATGCTCAATATTAAGTGGGTGGTTATAATGTTATGGCGGATCAGTAAATGAGGTAAAACAACAAAGCTAATTGAAAAACCATAGTTTGTGGTTTTTAAAAGAAACAAAAATGTTGTCTTTTGCCTAAAGATGCTTGTTTTGCAACTACCAAATCAACGTGTTTACGACAGCTTCAGGAAAGTGATTCTATCAGGATGTTAGTAGTTTTCAGACTGAGATAAGATGGTTTTAAAACTATCATTTCATTTCATCATTTAATGCACATTTTCATGTTTTTGTGACAATGAATGCAAAAAGCAATTTTAATGTAATTTTGCTACATGAACTGGATGTTTACCCTTAACTTTAGAGCTGTAGTTTCCCTGTTTAGCATGTCTCATGCCTTTCTGCTTCTTCTTCTGTTAAAATAAAACCAAGGGGCACATGGAATAGGAATTTACAGATACCTGTTTGTAGAAGCATTTAAGCCCGTCACCATTTATCACAGCTGCATTTTTAGTGTCCTCTTGAATCTGTCTTAGCAGGGACAGGCCAGGGCCTTGATGAGTAAAGCAGCCAGGCACAGAGGGCGGGAGGAAGTGTGATAGAGTCATTCAGGCCTCCAGTTATTCCCCAGCCTGCATGTGGTTTATTCCAGTCAACAGTTTTGGGAAGAACTTAGTTAAATATGAAGTTAGACATGCATAAATCTGACCAGTGGCAGCAGAATGGCAGCAGAGGTTACAGACCACCTTGAAAAAATGTTATCAGGGTAGGAAAAAAAAATGAAATTATAGTAAAGGGCCGATGTTGATGGAACTGTCGTTGAAGCGGATAGTCTATATGGTAATTGGATAACCAGGTAGGTGGAGATGGGACAGAGGTCACTGGGATGATGAGGGCTCTGTCAGTGTGCACCTTTTAAAGCCTTTGTGTGTGTGTGTGTGTGTGTGTGTTTGGGTCTGCAGAGGAAGGGCAATGTGATCCTTGTAGATTTCAGGGGCCCACACACCAGGTCCAAGAGAGATCTGGTTGTAAAATTCAAGACGGCCAGTTGGGAAGTGAAAAAGGAAGGAGGGTGCTGGGAAGTTTTTTTTAATTTGTGTATCCTGGATAGTATTTTCTGTCTTTTTTTTCCCAGTCTTGATTGTTCCATATCTTTTAGATGTGGGATCTAGGGGCCTTTTCTTTGAAGCAGGTTAGTGAATTCCTAATCAAGATTAAAGATTCAGACCTGAGTTTGCCCTCATTGTCCAAGTCTTTTCAGAAGGCCTCATGCCATCGCTCTTCTTCTTCTTTTTTGTTTTTTGGTGGCACTCCCTTTACATTTCATTGCAAAACACAATATATATGTAAACATGTTTTAAACAATCATTAGGACATTTTTAAACACATTCTCACATTAGGCTTGTTGGGGAAGCAAACCAAGTCGTGTGTGCATATTTGTCAAGCTGCTACATGTCTATCTTAACTTGTTGATTTGAAAAATGAAGATCCCTTGGGCTAAATTGGAAGGGCGTTTTCGGTGTTATTCTTTTTCTTGAGTTTAGCATTGCACAGATACCAAAACATAAAGCAGATGAGGATGAATAAAATAAATGCACATTTTTTTATATTAATTTTTTATAAATGACATCATGAATTATTTTATAAAATTAGGCTTCACACAGAGTTTTCTTTTTTTTTGAGGTAGTTTTCCATTTAATTTCTTTTAAACTTCTACAACACTGTACTGAACCGGCATAAAGGGCAACGTAATAAAATGACTAAATCTTTGAGCAATATAGGTTTTTCTGTGGTAGATGTTGATGCCAGTCTTTAGAAATCAGGACGGCATTGGCCAATATACAGCTGTTGGTTTTTATTTCCTGCTTGGTCATTGTCTAAGTATGTACGAGCATGGCTAATAACCAATTTTTTGAAAAACTAGCAATTATTAACCGAGTTATTGGTTGGCTAATTAGTTGACCCACCTTTACTTTAAAACAGAGGTTGACTGATGTGATTTTTTTCTGTTGCTGATCTTTAGAAATCAAGTATTTTTTCATTTAACAAGATCTGACTATAATTGTTTAATAAATTAATGTCTATTTAACAACCCTTAGAACTTGTACACTTAAAAAAATAGTATTTAGTAGAGGATTCTTACTTAAAAACTAAATTATAGACTAGGTTATTGATTAAGTACGCACAGGAAGGGCTGATTACCAATTTGTTAAAGGTGGTCGATATCGAACGATTAAAATTGGTCGATTGATCTGTCTATCTCTGCTTTGAATCATGGACATCAAATCAAATAATCTGAATTTATCAGTCATATAACTTAAAACAGTGTAAATGTACGCTTGACCTCCAGGCATTTAACTGTTTCTTGTTTTTTATCCTTCCACAGTGACCTCAGCATGAACAACATCACAGAGCTTCCAGCGTATGTGTTCAAGAACTTCCCTTATCTGGAAGAACTGTGAGTACATGCCCCCTTTTTTCTCTCGTGTTAAGGATGTATTTACTCTGCGCAGAGTTGACATGAGGGCTGCTCTTTATGAAACGCACCTGGTTGTTTGAGTTTGTACAGTAAGACTCACAGTATAGGTGCACGACTGGCCCTCCTTCTCAGGTGTGGAAAATAAGCAGGAGGTAACAAATCACTCAGCGTTCGCGACTTGAGCAAGAAGGGCTATAAAAAGATGCCACGAAGCTCAATTAAAAAAAAGAGGGCGGTTAGATGGCACGCATTGAAGCAACAATTGGGTGGATTTTAGCTTTTAAGGGATTATAATGGTAGAAACATATCTGCATTTAGTCTGCGCTGAATGGACATAATCTTGGCGGGTGTCTTTTCCTCACTCTTTAAATACGCCGCTGTCTGGTCTGGTTCTGCCGTGAGTCAAAGATAAAAATCAGTCTACCTGGTATCAGGTAACACGCAGCGTTGTGAGCGCGAAATGACCATCGAGTTAAAATCCTCCAGCGGTTTGCGCTCCGCTCGGCCTTTTGTGAGCGTGTTTTTTCAGCTCCTGTGCATCTTTCAGTCACGCGAGTCTTAACCTTTTTTTTTCTTTCCCTTACACCGCTCTAATCTGCTTTGTTGAAAGGCAATTTAGTTTTCATCGCATTGTGAGGAGGAATGCAAAGCAGGAAGGAGGATGGCAAAACAATGGTTTCCATAGCAACGAGCATAAAAACTCCACCAGTCTCATCACGACTTCTGTCTTTTCTTAACCCGTCAGAATTGATAGACGGTTCCTAAGTTGTCTTTTTTTTTTTTTTTTTTTTTTTTTTTTTTGCTTTAGGGTTGCAGCAGTGTCAGTGAACCGAAGCATGAGCCCTGAGGGCAAAAACAAGGAGAGCTGACAGAGAAAGAGATCAGGGAGGGGAGAAAAGGAGCAGACTGTCCTTAGACAGGGAGACAAGGGAGAAATATACTTCATCCGCAGTCACGCAACCTCCTTCACTGTTTTTTTTTTTTTTTCTAAAGACCCAAAAGCTCAACAGATGTGATGACAGAGATATTCTCTGTTTCATTCTGCAGTTTGTTTATGTTCCTGACGGTAACCTGCCTTTTGAAGACTTTCTGTTCAGCAATTGTAGCTTCAGTTCATCGTTATCAGCTATGGGACGCGTTTTCCAGAGAAATGACTGAATTGGGCCTAATTTTAAATTAAATTAATCATAAATGCAGTTCTCTCTATATATGACATTTTTAGTATTAGATTTTATCTCATATTTATTTGAGGCAAGTCTTTACACTGATTTGTCAGAGTTTTTTATGTTTTATTAATACAAGAAAAGAAGCTGTTGACTGAAGGTGGCGTCTCACTGGGCTGTGACTGTTGGAGACTAGTTGGCAACTCAAAACTGTCTCTGCTGTGGTTTCACCGAACTTTGAGAGTCATGCAGTTGAGTCCTGACCTACCAGTTTTTTGTAAATCTCTGCCTTTTTTGTGTTCACGGCTTGCAGAACTGTATTCTAGGCCGTGCTCGGTATTTTGTTGTCCAAATCGTACCCACCTCGTCCTGCTTTGCACCCAAATTTATGAATTAATCTACTAGAGTACACTTCTGAAACGAAGATATGCAGATTTGGAGCAGTTTTAAAAATGTATATATTTATTATAGGCATGGTTTCTAACCTGAGAGCGACTCGAGATGGGTTCATGACGTCCGCGACAACTCTGCGAGTATTTTAAGAGCAGAATCTTTTCTGAACACATTTAAAATTCAAACCACAAGCCTGCGAGGAACTCACGAGGAAACTGAGAACCACCGCGGATGTTTTGAGACATTTCAGAGACTTCCTCACAGATGCTGCTTCCCAACTGGTTGCCATCAGCAGCCCAGGGAACCTTTTAATCTACATTTCCAAACAAACTGCTTAATTTTTTATCCAAGATAATTTAATAACTGCAACACATATTTTACAGCAAAGCTAATTTGTGCTCAACACTGTGATTTGTAGCTTTTATTGTTTTAATTAATCCTTATTTAAAACTGCAGTTGATATTTTTGTGCTAAAGTTACCTGCTGAGTTTCTATAGTTAAACTATAGTTAAGCTTTATTTATAGAGCTTTGCAGGAAAAAACAAGGAATACATCTATTACTAACTAAAGCAGACATACCTAACATGGTCCATCACACGTTAGAGTTCGTCTGCTTACAATAAAACACAATTATTACAAGGTTTATTGAAATGCGCTGAGAAAAAGAAGTTTAAAGGTTTATCATCATCGCTGCCTGCTCTGACAGCGCTACAGAAAGGTGTGCATTACACATGTTGGAACATGTGGTCGGGGGAGGGGTCCGAGTTTGGATTTACAAGTTGTGGTTTCCCAGATCAAAAGTCAATTTTATAGTTATAACTACATTTGTAGTTGACATAATTTCAGGACTTTGGTTTATTCAGACTAATGTAAATTCTTCACGTGTTTTTGTCCGGACGAACCTTTTACTTATGTTTATGTCCTTCTGGAAGTGTTTTGGTGACAGAGTGAGACGTGTGGGAGTGGTGTTGCACAAGCAGACGAGTTTACCTTTCTTTAAAATGAAAGCCAGGAAAGCCCCGGGGCAAGTTGGGATGAATTCGCCGCGAGGTGTAAGAGAAGAAGCGCCTTTATGTTGTGAAACCTGAAGGATAACTGAAAGATTTGTCAAACCCTGTTTGTATGTAGTAATTTGCAGTTTACGGTCATCACTGCAAGTTCTGAATTGTGTGCTGTCACGTAGTTGGTCATAAAAAAATGTATTTGTACACATTTCTATGGACGTGACCGTTTAGAAATTATTTTAGTGTTTCGGGTAATTGCACGCTTACATCTTGCAGCGGCTCGTTAAAATTAGATTCTAACAGACTTAAAAGAGATTCATCTGCTCAAGTACGTTTGATGTAGTAAATGTTTGACAGTAACTGTTCAGATTTGATTCAGAACTTCAGGTTAATCTAAACTGAGTCTGTTTGCAAAGCTTCTGAGCGTTCATGGCCTAATGGAAAGGCTCTGGTCAACCACAACACAACAAACACAAAAAAAAAGGAGGCTATGACTGACCAACATGTCAGAATGTGGTTTCAGAGCAGTTGCCCTGCTTTTTATGGAGACCGTTGATAGCAAGTCTATAGAAATGGATTTATTTTATTTGGAGGCGAGCATATATATGGAAAGGAAGATGCTGATCAAATTTCAGCTTCATCTATTAATGTGCAAATATTCTGAGTTGGATCTCTGATAAGCAGCATGTGGTCCCAGTTTTCCATGCTGTTTTTGAAACTACAAAATGCACACCTTGTTTATTTAAAAATACTGATTAGCTGCTATAGTGTGGAGAAAAGTTAATTAAACATTAAAGCTACATCTCAGCTGAGCTTAACCGGGACGTGAGCTTTCCTTGGTAAGCATTTGACACAGGCTACAGGGTGATGTTTTATTTTTTGCTCCTTATTTTCCAACAGTGTAGTTTAAAAAAAAATATATGGCGCCCCATGAAATAACCAGTTTTAAGATAACATAATGTTTAAGTGGTCCTCTAACACAGCGGCTCTTGATTTGGGGCCCGACACATAGCAGCTCTTGTCGCTGGGAACCCAGCCTGGTCTGACTCATGTTGCACAGTGATAAATCTGCTGCTAATCTCTCAGGCAAGATAGTGGATGTGGGCTCTGTGTCCCAGTCAGCTTGTCCTGTGCTTATTTACACCCCTGTTTCCTATTTACTTCATGTTCACAGCAGGAAAGGGAGGTGTCCCGGCAGTCATAAATAATTTATACACTGACTGAAACCACCGTCTGATAACTGCAACAAGGCCAGACCGTATAACCGTACGTGTTAGCCTTAAAGAGGTGAATTATTTTTCACCTGCTCTAAAAGGAGTGGGCACTGATGTTGCTCAAAATGGGATCTAAGGAGGGGATATCCAGCTCTAATCTGTTATGGGTGACAGACGAAGTGAGGACAGGCCGTGGCAAAGACACATGTCTCCGACACCCCATGCCCCACATTCAGTTTGAGAGCTGGAACTTAAGCCACCGACGTGCTTGATGCCAAGCTCTCAGCCTGATGCATTTCTTTATTTAAAGTCGAATTGAACCTCGCCGTTTGGAAACAAAAGTGCTTCTGATTTATTGTAATTCTCTAAAACGGTTTGAGAAGCGCGCGAGCTCGTGATTAAATGGAATTATTCTTTTCTCTTCTCATCCAGACGACTTGCAGGGAACGACCTGACATTCATCCACCCCGACGCCCTGTCTGGACTGCATCAGCTCAAAGTCCTGTAAGCGTACACTCTCCCAGCCGATGTCAGCTCACATGTGTACACACACACACACACACACTCTTACAGCTGTGACAATGTGAAGTTTTCCACACACTGCGGAGGGAGTAAATAATGCAGTTTGTGAAATCCTCTTTGACTCAACCATCCCAACTCTAACTGAAAAGAAAATACTTAAAAGTAATTCAAATTAAGCAGTACACTAATATAGCTGCACATGTTTATTCACACTGAGAGACAGAAAATGCTCCCAGTTCCCTGTTGATTGTCTCGTAGGTCTAAGGATCAAAGTCCTGTTATTTTTATTGGGTCAACAGTTTGTAGGAGACTTTACCAAGTTTTTTTCCAGCAGTTGTTTATCTGGAATCCCAATAATGCTGCCGCCTGTTCTAAAATGAACCATTTTAATCAAAATGTTCAGAAAGTTGGTTGAACATTGTTGGCTCTTAACTCGTCTCTAAAACCAGAATCTTTGCCCTTTTCTCTACAGGATGCTGCAGAATAATCAGCTTAAGTCTGTACCCAGTGCATCACTGAAAAGCCTTCAGTCTCTCCAGTCTCTGTAAGTCATCTGCAACAACACACACACGATCTCATGCGTTTTAATGGGGTATTGTCTTTCAAAAAAAGCCTTTAATTTTCAAATGAACCTGCCTGTGCTGCATTAACGCCATTAGAAAAGCACTCAAGGCTGTTATAGAAGCTGCAGCAAACTGGTCAGATCCGGATGGGTAGTTTTGGTTGTAAATGGCTTAACTGGACAAAACATCAGCCACAAAGATAAAAATGTAAAAAAACCAACAACATTATCTTTTTTCCCCCCTGTGATTTTTGAGTTGTGTTGTTGTCAGGAGCTCACACAGATAATAAAAAGGGGAACAGCAGTGGCGATAATGCAGAACAGTTTATCTGTTATTGAATGTAAAAATCTAAATGTTTGGCTCTGAGTATTTGCATAACAAATGCATGCAAAAATGGCTCCGTAGTCAAGAGGGTGAGCTGCTGCATCTCAGTGCTTGTGTTTTGGCTGTCAGATAAGAGTCTGCTGAAGAAATTATCTCTCTGTTGCTGTTTGACACATTGGGTAATTGGACCACCATAAGGGCCCAGATTAACAAACTGGAAGGACTGAAATTCTGCAGAACTCTTCCTGACCTGCAGAAGAGTTTAACTTACATTGTAAATCTTTGTCTTTTCCCTCCTGTAACATTGTGTGAATCCCACTGGTGAAATGTTGCAGCAGCTGTTAGAGGAATGTCTCTGTAGTTTTCACCGTGAATTATACCAGCGTTTGTCGTCATGCGCCCAATTATGTGCCGTAATTCCAGATTGTACCAATAATAAACGTTGCACCTTTCAAACCTCAGGGTGTCAGCGCTGACCTTGAGAGCTTTTTTCCTTCAGGATTCATCTCAGCACTCTGTGACTGTGTGGTTTAACTCACAGTTAACACGACGGGACATCTCTGTGGTGTTCGCTTGTTTAACACAAGGTGAACAGGGTTAGTGTTCTCGTTAGAAATACTGAACTGCATAGTTGCAGCATGTCAGCATCAGACTGCTCGAGCTTAAATCTGTAAAGGTAAATCCATAACAGTATTAGTAATTGATTACTCCCGAAGGTGCACCAAGGTTAGCAACTATAAAAGGGTCTGTTATTAACTTCTGTTGAGTTTCCAAGAGATAGTTTGTTTCTACTTGTACGTGTCTCCAACAGTTTTCCCACATTGTAATATTGTCATTCTGCCTTTGAAGGCCTCCTTAGCTTTATTTCTGTCACCTCTCTCCGCTGCTGAGCCTTGAGCTTGGCAGGGATTTAAACAGTAATGAATCCAGCTGTAGAAATATGCTGAAGACTTAACTTTCAGCTATCGCTCTTCTATAACCCTCGTTTTGTTCTTTGCTTTTCCTTCTTTGTGTCTTACTTAATAGCTGTATTTTGTCTGGGAGGATTGTAAAGTCTGTAGCTGAAGGAATATTCTACAGCTGAGAAAGAACTTGGTTTGTATTAAGCCTTAGAGAGCTAAATGTCAATCAAGATTGTTTTTCTTCTAGCGCAGACACTTGAGGAATTTTGAGGGAGGGTGAGACACTCAGTTAGGGAGGATAGCAGGACAAAACGGCTGCTAAAAGTGAGAAGAACACAGATGCATTCATAACTATATCACCAAAACTCTTAGTCAGGGTTTCAATTTTTAGACTTTATTATCTGGAGTATTAAGCTGTGTCAATTTAAATAGAGTGGACAACTTCTGATCATTTTTTGCCTTTTTATTTGACTAATTATTTTTCATCAGTGTGTTCCTTTTTGTTATTCCCTTGCCTACAATTTGAAGGTTTTGCTAATAGTCAGGCAGTTTGCAATTTACTAAAAGGGTAAAATATTTGTCGTGTTTGTCGTTTGTTTGTTTTGTTTTTTTTACCTGATAATGGTGCTAAAAACTTCCATTTCAAAACCTGAAGTGACAGTTGTTGTTGTTTTTTTTACTAATTACAGTATATAAAGAAAAATAAAAGTGTAAACCAATATGATTGGTTAATATGAATCTGAACCAGTAAAAATAGTATTAATACTGTGAGCAGTCATTATTTTAGATCTTTTAGAGTCAAATCAAGATTTCCATATAAATGTCCCTTACATTTGCACCATTACTGCCTTAGTGCCAGAATTACTAGAATCTGCTGATCATTTAAACACCTCTTTTTTTAAGAGTTTGGTTTGGTCTTACAGCCCCATTCTGATCCACTGTAGCCAAAGTTGTGTGTATCGATGCTGTAGTTGCTGGAAAAGTAAACACAAATACAAACATTCACCTGGTGAGATGTCAAGCTAAATGCTAACACACCTAACACTAACAAGTACATATGCAGTGTATAGATATTTGTGAAGACATTTAAAGTTTTCTAGGCTTCTTCTGTTGTTAGTAACACTTATTTTGAGGCATCAGAAGGTGAAATCAATAAATCACTAGCTCAGGTACTTAATTGTCACCAAATTAGGCACTGAAAGATGAGCTTCTCAGTCTGGGGAATTCTCAGTCTCTAAATTGAAATGGATGAAGTGACATTATTCAAATTCCCCAAAGGTCAGCCTTATTTTATTTTGAAGGTAATCTAAACTCTGCTAACAGAATCAAGAAGATTTGCACCATAATAACAGGATGGTAGTCAGTTTATAACATAATACAGCCTATGAGGCGTTCAGTGTGGTCACCTTCATCTACAATAATAAAACAGGAACATCTTGAGTTAGTTAATGAAGCATTTCTTCCCCTGATGTAGAAAAATATCAGTGTAAAGAAAATATGATGAAGAATTTCTCTGCTCTTCGTGTTAAGATTTCACAATCCTCAAATTCAGTCTTCAACACACTCTGGCCTTATTTGTTATAAGATTCTAAATATTTCTAATCATGTTTGACAACTTAAGACAATAAACACTGTTCTGTGCTGATTTCCTGTCAGTTTCACACAGAAGTGGTCAAACCAAGATTTTTTTTTTTCTTTTTCCTGTTTCTGTAGTCGCCTGGACGCAAACCACATTCAGAGCGTTCCAGAGGACAGCTTCGAAGGCCTTCAGCAACTGCGCCACCTCTGGCTGGATGATAACCACCTGACTAACGTTCCTGTCGGTTCTTTAAGACACCAGGAAAACCTTCAAGCTCTGACGCTGGCACTTAACCGCATCCTGTACATACCAGACAACGCCTTCGCAAACCTCACAAGTCTCGTTGTGCTGTAAGTCGAACGACGCTTCTGCTAATTGCGCTTCGGAATAGAAACTTATTCAGTAGTTCTGAATGTTAACAATGTGTTTTTACTTGACCAGTTTAACCTGTGCCACGGTGCAGAGTATTGTAGAGCTGTTTACATTTTCAGGTGAAGCTGTTTACAACGATGACCATTAGTCTGTAAACAGACTAGATTAGGTCACCATGTAACAAAAGTAAAATATAAACACTCACGGCATTGCTTATAAATAGTTACATGACCATAAGTTTAGATATATTTATCCTTTTTTTGGTGTAAATGTTTATTAAAAAGCAGAGTTTAATTTAAAACTTTACAAGCAAGCAAGTCTTTTTTTATCCTAAGCAATTATTTAACAAAGAAAATATATCAACTAATATAAATTTAAAATGCAGTATATTGATTTTTCTTAACAGGGTTTAGAGTTGGGTCAGATGAATTTATGTGAGGCTTTTGGAAGTAGATGGGAGTTATGTTCATTGGGGTAAGTGTCGCATAAAGTAGGACCTCGAAAAATGACACGAACTGTTGCCTCGGAATAATCAGCAGGATTTCCGTCCATCTGCAGGGGGGCTCATTAGGTCAGCGAGGCTGTTTCTGTTCTGTGCATCCAAACAAAGAATAAAATCAAATATTACTCCTGGATTTGTAGCAGTCTGGTTATATTTTTCTCAAAATAAAATCATCAGGAATTAAACAGTTTTAAAGACTAAAACGAATTCTCTCCAACCTACTCTCATAGTTTTGAGCCATTTGTGATTCATGTAGGAAAGACAATAATGCTGTAGTATATATATTTTATTAACAGAACTGAGCATTTTCAACATGCAGGTTCTGACTGCTTGTAAACAGAAAGCATGTCGGGGCTTCGGACTAAGCCCTGGGGTGTGCCGCAACGCAGTTCAGCCGTTGAGGTCGTAAACTTTTTATTGTGATAGAAAGGTTTCTGTTGGAGAGGTATTTACGCAAAAAAGAATGGCCCTGAATTCCATCCAGAGATTCTAAACAATTCCAGCTTGCTTCAGTGGTGTCATAAAACATTAAAGACATACAAATAGTTTTTTATTATATTGTTTTTTTTTCCTGTTTCTGTTTCTAGTTTCCTCTAAGGCCAGTTTTTGGCGATGAGACAATCAGGATGTTATTTCTTCTAAGTTTGCATCTCTTTAGGGTAATATTATGATCTGTTTAAGTAACTACAGAAAACTCCATTCTATATGTAAACACATAAATAAATTTTTAGTTAGTAAGGCTGGAAGAGTTTCTCTTGACCTCCGATAATCAATTCGGTTTTAAACCCAAACATGGCACAGACATGTGTATTTTTGCACTACAGGAGATTTTAGACTTGTATAATTTGCACAACACTACAGTATTTATGTGTTTTATTGATGCCTCTAAAGCATTTGACCGTGTGAATCACCAAAAACTGTTCGGCAAGTTAGAAAGCAGAGGTGTACCCAAATATCTAATTAGAATTCTGGTCTACTGGTATGGTCAACAATCAATGTTTGTAAAATGGGCCAACACAATGTCTGATTCGTTTAAAGTTGGTAACGGAGTAAGGCAGGGAAGTTTACTGTCCCCTTACCTTTTTAACATCTACATGGATGAACTATCAACGCGCCTGAATTGTTGTAAAACAGGCTGTATAGTTGGTGACCGCATAATCAATCACCTAATGTATGCAGATGACTTGGTAATCTTAAGTCCATATAGTGCTGGCCTTCAACAACTATTAAGGGTCTGTTCCCAATATGGTTGTGACTTTGACATCAAATATAATGCTAAGAAAAGCAATGTTATGATTGTTAGAAGTAGGGCAGATAAGCATCTGATAACCCCTGACTTCTCTTTATCTGGCATTGTCCTCAACAGATGCAATGAAATTAAATATTTGGGACATTACATAACTGATGACCTGTCTGATGATTGTGACATTCGTAGGCAGTATTGTATGATATATGCACAAGCTAATACTTTGGTCAGAAAGTTTAGTATGTGTTCATCCTCTGTGAAGATAGCTCTTTTTAAAGCTTTTTGCACTTCACTTTACACGGCCCATCTGTGGCGAAGATACAACAAAAGTAGCCTGCAGAAACTTTATGTGGCCTACAATGACGGCATGAGGCTCCTACTCAGAGTGCCTAGATGGAGCAGTGCTAGCCATATGTTTGTACATAATGATGTTCCCACATGTGCAGCTGTGCTCAGGAATCTCATGTATAGATGTATGTGTAGATTATCTGTGTCATGCAATAATATAATTGCAATTTTAGTAAATCCTGTTTTTAGTACAGTGAGATTTTTCTCAAGATTGTGGAAACATTGGTGTCATCATTTATTTGTGACTCAGTGAATGTCATGTTTATTTTATTATTTTTCTCCTATTTATCTTTTTTTTCTTACCTTTTTTATGGACCTTTTGGTCTGGAATAAAGATTGATTGATTGATAAGTCGTCTTTGTGCTCACATCTGCCGTGAGAAAGCCATAATTCTTCTCAGATTTGTCATATATGACAAACAAAAAACATCAAAACAAATTCTGCTGAGCTTCAGCTCTAAATACGTGTTCAGAGCCACTACAAATCAGCTTCCCAACACAAACATGATGTAATATTTATTTCCACAGCTTGTCGTTAATAAGTCAACAAAACACGTCGCTGCTCAAACCCTGCTGGGTTTTTCTTGCAGGCACTTAAGAAGTGAAATGTGGCGTTGGGTTTTCAATCCGAATGTTAATGAATTATTTAAAATTAAAAAAAAAGTTGCTCAACTCTAAACAGTGATGTAAAATTAAGTTTGTCTTGTTTTATGTATTGAGGGAAAAGCCTGAATCTTCCTCATCAGAAGCTCGCATGAGAGCCCTGAGTAATTTTTCCAAGCTTGTTTTTCTGTTGTAAATGTGTGCGTATGCAAGCACACGTGCACATGGAGCGGTATGGGTGCACGGTGAGTGTAAACAACAGAATAAACAGGAAAAAAGACCTGAATTTATTAGTCAGCTCAGACCCGCTGCACAGACATGTAAGTCATGAGACAAGCTCTGCATTCAAAGGTTATTTATGGGAAAAAAAAAAAGTTGTAGATCAAATGTTGGTTTGAGTGTTAAAAAATGTCTGGCTGTGTTTGAAAATCTCACAGGTTTACCTCTTTTTTTTTTTTTTCTTTTTAAGGCATCTTCATAACAACAGAATAAAGGAGATCGGCGCCAGCTGCTTCTCTGGCCTGGTGAACCTGGAGACGCTGTAAGTCCACAGTCGCTCGGCAGCTCGTGTGTGGAGCTGCGTGGAGCTGCGTGCATCAGCCTGAGTCACTCTGGCTTCTTGAGTTCTTGTTTGGATGTGCAAACAGCTCCCCCACCCAGCCCCGCTCCAGTCCTCCAGACATCATTGTGTCCACTTCCTCCTTTAATTGCTCTAGGATAAATAGAGCAAAGTACACGATGCTTATCAAATCTGCCCGCCCACCGCTCACTTCCTGCTGCCACACAGCCACGAAGAACCTGTTAGTAACAACCTCACCTGCTAGCTCAGCTTCCAAACCTCTCTGATACAATTAGGTTTTCCTCTGACTCTTTAACATCAGGTTTCCTGATCCACAAGCAGATTTCTTTAACTGTTAATGAAATATATTTTATATGTTTTTATAACGAAAGAATTAGAGCATCCAGATGTTCGTGTATAGCCTGTCTTTAGAGCCATTTTTTTGTGATTGTTGCTGATTTTAGGCAAAGTGAGATGGTTGTGTGTGAACGCCATTTTCCTTGAATCCTGACTCCCTGAAGTGAGCCTTCAGTTTTACACCTGACAGTTGAAAAGACGGCAAACACACAGCAAGACAAAATATGCTGTATAGTTTTCTACTTTAATTGAAATGTGGATAATATGATTTTATATCATTACAGTTTGTCTTTATTTTCTTTTTAAATAAACCTTTGGGAACTTTTTGCGCTGATCCCTTGGTTATTGCAGATTATATATGTTGATTATAGAAATTTTGAGCCCGTTCGATTGTATTTTTTGCTGCTCACAAAAGCAAAAGCAGAAAAGACAACAACACTCAGAGAAAGCAATCTGAATCTGCATCAGAGTATAATGAGTTCTTCCTTTTATCATGATCCACCTCTCAGCTGTCCTCTGTAAGTCTGATGAAATGTGGCGTTATGACTTGTGCTCAATTGTGCTTACAAGTGGACAAACAAGCAGATTTCACTGGGTGAAGGAATTAGTGGAAATGCGTTTTTTATGTCAGAATGTAGGAAAACCACGCTCACTTCCTGTGTCCCTTTCTGTTTAGAGATCTTAACTTCAACAACCTGATGGAGTTTCCCAAAGCAATACAGGCTTTGCCCAAACTGAAGGAGCTGTGAGTATTCTGCTGCCGCTGAAGTCAAACGCTGTTAAAGCCACGATTAAGACTTTTCCATCTGTTTTTATATGTATGTGAGAAGGCTTGAACTCTTGTCAGTTTACAGCTGACAGTTTGTTTTTTTCTATTTTATTCAAACCAAAGTTACTGGCTTTCTTTCTTTGAGGTTAATTGAACTCATTAATCATAGTTTAGTTTTATTTTTGTCAAATGAACTGCTTTGACATTCTCCCTGCAGCGGGTTTCACAGCAACAACATTGCTTCCATACCTGAAGGAGCGTTTCACAACAACCCTCTGCTGCGAACCATGTAAGCTCAAACTCTCACTGAGTTTATTTATAATAGTATTATTAGAAGGACACAAGTTTAAGACTTCACCGAATGAATGTCCAGAAGATGGTGCCATACTCGCACACTGATTTATTTGTTGTTGCACTTCCTGTGCTCCTGCTGCCCTCTCAGACATCTTTATGACAACCCCCTGTCGTTTGTGGGAGCCTCAGCTTTCCAGAACCTGTCGGACCTGCACTCCCTGTAAGTCCCTCTGCCGGGGTTCAGGTTCTGCATTCCCGCCTGCTCGCGCTGTCACCTTCACAAGAAATGTCGTCTGTTTCAGGATGCTGCGTGGGGCCAGTTTGATGGAGGAGTTCCCCATCCTTACAGCCACCAATAATCTGGAGAGTCTGTGAGTGGACGTGGATTCTGCATCTTTCTCTGCTTGTGGTTGTGTTTCTGACTGAAGGTAATATTTGGTTTAAATCTCCAGGACCCTTTCGGGAACCAAAATATCATCCATACCCACCGATCTGTGTGAGGATCTGAAGTTGCTCCGGACGCTGTAAGAGACTTTTCCTTTTCTGCTGCCTGTAGCGCTCGTACCGTGGCGTCCGTACTGTATCTGTAACTGTACTGAATGGATGCTTTGGTCCAGCCCGAGTGGACATTACAACATCATATAAATCTAATTTACATCATTCAGTGTAGCCTGTTAGTCCTATCCTTTAAATTTCCTAAAAAGAATTAGAGGAAGAGGAATAACTTTCTATCAGATATGTAATCAGGTAATATCCTGGTTATTTTGACTTTCTACTTCACGCTGCAGCTGATATGTTGTTGTTTTTTTGGGCACAGAGACTTGACCAAACACTAAACTAATCTTAGAAACAACGTGTTGGTATCCATGCACTTTGTAGCTGTTGGTTTAACTTTAGCTCGTTTAGAACAGAGAAGAAATGTTCTGTACTGGTTAGAAAAGTCACCTCTTAAAGCTCTTCTGAAGTTCATTCTACAAATATTACATAAGATCAGAGCTGAAACTATGATGTGTTTTACAAGTTATTGTTCAAAACCAACAATGTGTTACCATGGAGACTAAACCAGGTTTGACTGCAACATTTGTAGGTCGTTAAGCTTTTAGAGCTATAAAACTTTGAGTGCGTTCAAGAGATGTTTTCATCTGTACTCCATTGAAAAAGTTTAAATAAAACATTAACATTATAACATTTGGGCTTTTATTTTGAAGGCTCAAGCTCTTTTTTTATTTATTTAATTATTTAGAATAAAAGCTTATTTTTTAAGAAACCTTTACGAGTGAATGGAGTCCCTTTGTTCACGCTCAGTTTAACAGAATAATCTTTGCTTTCTGTGCGATCGTATTAGCTGTCTTTTTATATTTTAGTATTCCTGGAAGACTTGGTTTCCATGAAATCCAATTATTCTCCAAAAGGAACATCTTATCTGTCCTCAAAAGTAACCTTTACAGATAAGTATTTGATAAAATTCTGAGATCAGAAGGAAAAGAAAAGAAGTTTTATTTTGATTCGTGCTCAGATGTAACACCAGGTGAGATGTTGGAGATGTTTACTATTATTTGAAAACTGCCCGGGTTGTTTATCCGTTTTCCTTCCCAGGGACCTCTCCTACAACGAGATCAACCAGTTACCGTCCTTCCAGGGCTGCAGCCTGCTGCAGGAGATGTGAGTGTTAAAGACATTTTGGTTTTTACAATAAATGATTGTAATCAACATTTAAGAGAAAATGTAAACAAACGTTTGTTTTTGTTTTTTTAATCTGCAGAAGCATTCAGCACAACCACATTCAACAAATCGAGAGGGACACTTTCCGAGGTCTCTCTGCTCTCCGAATACTGTAAGTCCTCTCAGCAGAGGGAGTAAAAACAGCCCTTTTTGTTTCTGGATTGTGAGGTGATTGTGTTGTTGTCTACCAGAGACCTGAGCAGAAATGAAATCCGAGTGATCCACAGAGATGCTTTCCTCACGCTCTCTGCTCTCACCAACCTGTGAGTAGAACAGCTTTAAATCCTGCTGCAGTTTGCTTCTGTTCCACAGAACTTTAACCAGCTGTGTTTGTGTTTGTGTAGAGATCTGAGCATGAACTCGCTGTCTGGGATTCCAACAGCTGGTTTGAGCTCCGTCAGTCAGCTGAAACTTTCAGGGAACCCACAGATGAAAAACGTGCTCCCTGCAAAAAACCTCCCGAAGCTCAGGTACTCCTCATTTCTCTCCTTTGGGTTTGTTTTTGTTCCACTTTTTTATATTTTCTGGCAAAGCTCAGACTCAGAATGATTGAGGTGAGCTTCACAAAGAATTACTGGAATAAGGGAGAAGATTAAAGATCACAGAACTGAGCAGGAGCTCCAAAACGTTGATGCAGAGAACACGGCGAACAGACTGCACTGCATAAAACTCAATCCAAGCAGCTAACTTGTTGTTGACAGAGTCAAACTCTGAAAGTTCAGATTTAATGTGAAAGCCAGGCGGATCTGTTTTCTGCACAGCTCTTGTCCTGCAACGGAAACATTCATGTGTTACTAATAAAAACAACCAGGAAAGCCAAATATTTGCAGACACATTATTTACAGCTGACCTCAGCTGGACTTTGACGGCAGCTTGAAGTGATTGTCGTATGTTTTTAGGTCCGTCTCGGTCCCTTACGCCTACCAGTGCTGCGCATTTGTTGGCTGTGAGTCACTGACGAGGTCGTCTGAGGAAACGCACATGAAGAAATATTCAGGTGCGAATGCTCCAATGCTCCGGTGACCAATCAGAGCAGCTGACATGTTAACTTGTGTTTTCTGAGAGGATGAACTCACACACTGTCCTCCTAGTTGAAATAAAAAAACAAGAAAAGAGGAAGATGGTTTTAAAAAATATTTAATTTGAAGACATGTTCTTAAACAATTATTTTTAATCATTGTTTACGGTTGTGGAACACAAAAATAGATTCCAGGAAGTGGTTATTTTTTGGCATTTCTTTTCATGCTCTTGCTTTATTGTAGGTGGAGAGGAGACGGAACAAGTCTCCATGGTTTTGCATTGCTCTCCTTCACCAGGTAAACAACCATTTACAGCTTTGATTATGTGTCTGTGTGTTTACCAAATAATGCTCAAGTGGTTTGAAATAATCCAAAAATTGACACTTAATGTTTTAAACCGCCTCACTGTTTCTCTCGTCAGGAGCCTTTAAGCCCTGTGAGCACCTCCTGGGGAACTGGATGATTCGCCTGACGGTCTGGTTCATCTGCCTGGTGTCGCTGGTCTTTAACAGCCTGGTGCTGGTGGCCACCTTCTCCTCCGTTCACCGAGCTGCGGGCCGCTCGCTCTACCTGACTCCGTCTCTGTCTCCGGCCAGGCTGCTGATGGTGCTGCTGGCCCTGGCCAACCTGCTCACCGGCCTGTACGTCGGGGTGCTGACGGTGCTTGACGCTGCTACGTGGGGATCCTTCGCTGAGTTTGGGGTGTGGTGGGAGACGGGCCCCGGCTGTCGGATCACTGGAGCTCTTGCTGTGTTTTCGTCGGAGTGGTCAGTGTTGTTGCTGTCGCTGGCAGCTGTGGAGCGAAGCGTCGCCGTGCGGATGATCTTGGGGAAAGCGGTTATGTCACCCAGGAGGAATGGAGGCAACCATCGCAGATGTCTGAGAGGAAATCAGCGCATCGGTCTGGCTGCGGGGCTCCTGGGGCTGCTGGCTGCCGCTGGGGCCTGCCTGCCTCTCCTGACCTTCAGCAATCAGTCGTCGTCTCCTCTCTGCCTGCCGTTTGCTCGTGGGGAGAGTCCAGCTCTGAGTATTACAGTCATTCTTGTGCTGCTGAACGCCGTGGCGTACCTGTTCACCGCTGCGGTGTATACCCAGCTGTACTGCCGCCTCGGCCGGGTGGAGCTGGCGGATCCGGGGCAGACGGGCGCCCTGCGTCACGTGGCCTGGCTCATCTTCACCAACTGCATCTTCTTCTGTCCCGTAGCAGCTTTTTCCTTCGCCCCTCTCCTGACCGGCTCTGCAGCCGGCAGCCCGGAGATCGCCAAGTCTGTCACTCTTATTTTCTTCCCGCTGCCGGCGTGCCTGAACCCGGTGCTGTACGTGTTCTTCAGCCCCGCCTTCAGGGAGGACTGGTTGAGGCTGCGCGGCCGCAGGGGTCCGAGCAGAGAGATGAAGACTGGAGCTGAGAGTCGCTGCGATGATGGCGGTGGAGGGTCGGAGCTCACAGACGAAGGCTCCTCCACCTACCTGACCTTTGACTGCCGCGTGTATTCGCAGATCTGTGGAGAGACGGTGTGCGAGCAGTGCGAGGCAGCGCTGCAGGCCCAGACCTGCTCTTCCCCCTCAGCCTCCACAGGCTGCAGACATTTGGTGAAGTCTCACAGCTGTCCCACCCTCCTGGCGGGAGCTGCAGTGTGCCAGCGCACTGAGGGCTTCTGGGCAGACAGCGGCACGCCCTCTGCTCAGTCCGAATACGCCGACGAGGGGGACTCGTTTGTGTCGGACAGTTCGGACCAGGTCCAGGCCTGCGGCAGAGCCTGCTTCTGCCAGAGCAGAGGACTTCCTCTGGTACACTACTCATACAACATACCTCGAGTCAAGGACTAAGGAGGCCTCCGTGCTTCAGGCATCTTCGTCATGTGAATTTAGATTCTCCAAGATTAACTATATTTTTATATATAAAAAGAAATATGTGCCAACTACCCTGCAATTCATCAAGCACTTATGTTTTTAATTACTGTCAACAAACATGCAACCAATCGTTTAAAGGGAATTTGGTTTTTAGAGCAGTTTTAGGTGTCGATGTTACAAACTGCTCCATAAAGGGTCTCACAGAGGAAAATCTTGCCATCAGTGCTGCCTGCTTCTGTCATGCTAACACTAATCCTAAAGGTGTCAAAGGTTAAAGCTCTTTCCTCTCTCGTTCCATCTTCATAAGCTTTTTAAATGTATTACTCCTCTCGTCAAACTTTAAAGCTTCACAACTGATTTTATCATTTGAATTTCATGTGTGTAAATGTAGCAGATGTAATGCTCACTCTAGACTTCTTGTGTGAATGTAAGATTCAGCAAAACTAACCTAACTGCAACTTTTATCCTAACTGCACGTCGTAATTCATCACTGCAGATACGTTAGGGTTAGGTCTGTCTTTGCTTTACGTTTCTAAGACTAAGAATGTGATAAAAGTAGCAGATATCACTGTTTCAGCGGCGGCCATTAATGGTCGTTTCGGCACGTTATTTATTGTTCGGGTGGAGACGATTCCAGGTGTACAGAAGGTGGCCTCGGAATGATAAGTACACACAGCATTAAAACACAACATCTGTTTATTTATTCGTGACACGTGCAGGTTTAGGTCATCATTTTCAGTTCGAATCAAGGTAAAGCCTTGTTGGTTTCTTAGTTTTGCCATCATGTTGATCCAAATATTTCCGAACTGCAGAAAAATTAACCCAGTTTAACCAAAAATCTCTAATCACTTGGAAGCACAAAGAACGGGACTGAAAGGAATAAACAAAAAAACTAAAATGGATAAATGCAGTTATAAGCTCCAGCATGCAGATGGATAACGTAAATTTGTATGAAGGTGCTAAATGGCTGCATAATGATATTGGATTGCATTACAAAATATCACAAATAAAAGCTACAATTGGCAAGTGGGTGATCTTCAAATTCTTTTTGCTTATGATAGTGTTTGATCTGCGTTTTTAAAAACTATTTTAAGCCCTTTAACAGATTTTGGCTCTTACAGAATCTCATGAATCAGCATCTGATTTAAACACACAAATTTAATCCAGATTTTTCTTTTGTGTTGTTTAATTTACTAAAAGCAAACGGTGCCAAACATGTAACAAATCATCATTTCAGTGACTCTAAATGTAAACATGATGGTAAAATAAATGAGAAAAATAAGGCTTAGCAATAAATAGTTTCACTTTCCACATATTTACTGCCTTTTTTCTCATCCTATTTAATTCTTACTGTATGTTCATTTTTGTTTAATTCTAAATGTTGTCATTGGAAGACCATTTTTTTTCTCCTGGAAGATGAACGTGGACGTCTTTTTTTTCGTCCTGACCCGAGTCAGACTGGGTGTGACAGAAGCCTGACGGATGTTTGGTGTGCTGGAGCATGACTGCACACATTAAGGTGGTCACACCCTCGGAGCATGTACGTGCACGTCACGCCAGCGCTCAGGAATTCAGACAATGTGGGGAAACGTCTCCTTCCACCGGCGAGACGTTTGTAATTTTACTGTTTGGTTCACGGCGGCGTTGCATCAACGAGGTGTGTGGTTATCTGCAAATCAACCAAAATGTCCTTTAATTAAGATGTCTGATGTTTCAGCTGGTGAAAACTTCTCTTTCACGTAGTTTTTTTTATTTTGGATGTAAATTATTTGAAAAGCAAATGGACTCAAGAATGGGATGCTAACTAAGGAAGCTACCTCCATGACTGTAGTGGCTGCCAGCAGTGCTTTGTAAAAGAAACTCTAATTTTCTGACTTTATGTTGAATTATTTGGCTGTAAATCATTTTAGTCATGTGCAAATTGTGGGAGGAATCTATGTACTGTATACTGTGATTTTTTTTATTTTATTTTATTTTTAACCAACCAAACCCTAAACTATGATTTTTTTTTGTTTGTTTTATCTTTTATAAATACAAAGTTGCAGATTATATAAAATATTTCACATAATTTCAGTTTAAATTGAATTTTATATGTAGTTTTTTGTGTCAAATATCCCCCTTTTTTGTTCTGTTCGAGTAGAAAATCAGTTCATTAATTTGTGAATGAATAAAATTAAATGAACATAATTACAAATTTCTTGCAGATGCAGTTTTATGAGCTTTATTTTACATTTATTTTTGAGCAGCCCAGTTGCCGTTTTGCTTTTCTAGAGACCACAGATGCGTAAAATCTTCTTTCCTGCTGTTTTTACATCACACTATAATTCTGAGTCGTGCTTTTTTTACTCAGACAACTTTAATGATCTTTTCTCTGTTGTAGATAAATTATATTTGCTGATTTTTAATTCTTAGCTAATTTCTAAACATCTGTGATGAAACTGATGAGACGATCAGGTTAAAACTAAAATAGGCTGCAAACCAATTTCATGCTCAGGACTTTTTGCACATTCTTTTGATATTAGCTAAATTTTCTCGCATTCTTTATTTTAACGTTTGTTTTTTTTTTTATAATTCTAATGTCAAAGTGTTAACGATTTCACAAAATCTGTTAGCACTTAATGTTTGTGTTTTTGATGACTGAGTGAAAATTTCTCTCTCAGTATCTGTAAAACTGACTGACTGTTTGCTGAGGTCATGTAGCTGTGGCGGCCATCTTAAACAGGGCTGGCTCCATAGACGTAGAGCTAGTGATTTCTTTAAGAGTTTGATCGAACTCCTTCCAGCGGTTCACAGGCGCATGTGATGAGCTCAGGAATCCAAAACATGATCAGCTCATCAGTTTGCAGTGTACAGATTGTGAAAAGAAAGATTAAATCAGATGGAATTGAGTTTCTAAGCTCATTGTTCACTTGCCACAACACGACTAAGATGGCAGCTGTGGCTCAGCGGTTAGAGCAGTCCTCCAACGAAACAGCTGATGGTTTGATTCCACCCCGAGCGAGACGCTGACCCCCTCACTGCCTCTGATGTGTGTGTGAATGTGATCGGAAGCACTGATTAGACTCTGCAGAATGACTTATTCAGGTTAGCTTTGTAGAGATTCAGTAGAGTGCTGTGTGGATGTGTGTGGATGGGGAAATGAGGGCACAGGTTGTGTCGTAAAGCTCTTTGAGCGTCCTGATTGGCTAGAAAGGTCCTAAATAAGCACAGTCCATTAATCATCTTTATGTTGTTTGTGCGTTTTTACATGGCAAGCCGACTGTGAGTTCCTGAACTTGACTGAATGCCTGATTGTGTTTTCCAAGATGATCAGAATCAGATAAGTCGTATCGATTAAATCTGATGTGTCTAAGTAACCTGGGAAGATAATTACTTTTGAGCAGCAAAGATGAACACATTAGCAGTAATAAATTGTTGCTCTGATAAAAGATTTAAACTGCAGACTGTGTGTCAGCAAGTGTTTTGTGGGTAGTTGAGCTGTGTGGAGGGCCCCCTGCTGGCCTGGGGGTCGTTGCTTGTGCTGCTTATGCATCGGGCCGGCTGTGATATAGCTCTTTCTAGTGTCAACATTATAAAAATAGAAGTGGAGTAGTGTTGGATTTGGCCTGGGAGCTGTTGACTTACAGTACGTGTGCTCAGAATGTAAGTAAGATTGTTTGGCACGGCACTGCAGGACCGTTTGTGTCTCTAAAGGCTGAACGAGTCAGGCCGCAGGAGATATTTACATTCCCTGCATCAAAAGAAGAAGTGCTGAGGGAAGCAGGAGACCAGAACTGCCATGTGTTTCACTGTGCTGACATGTCCTCAGAGGGAAAGACATCCCATCTCACACACACACACACACACACACTGCTGTACAAGGCACGTTAGGACCATACCTCACACTTCTGCCATTACTGAGGCTTTGTTCCAGGAGAACTAAGCTCTCAGCTCTCTTATCCATTCCACTGGACTTAACACATTTTGCTTTATGTTTTATTATTTTGCAACGACGTCCACCTCCTACGGTAAACCATCACTCAAGCAAACAAACACAACCAGACAGATTTATTGTTTGACAACATGTTTCACACACACACCAATCCAAACAGAACAACAGCTCACTGATACAGATACATTAAATTCATCGAATCTTTGAAAGGAACAAAAATCAAACCCGGGAGTTAATCAATCAATGATTGATGGTAAATTCAGTGAGTGACAGAAACTTAAAGGTACTCGTTGCAAACTATAAAATAAAACCTAAAACATTTATCCTGACCTGAACTTTATCAAATGGTGCAGGATGAGAGAGTTTACTCCGGGAGTTTTCCAGATATATTGATATGCACTTCTAAAATGTGGGTAGGCACTCAATGTAAACAAAGCACTCGGCTGACCACGTAGAAGCTTGATGATTAACCTGCATTAGGCTGGCAAAGGTCTGTGTGGGTAAACGAATAAAGTGGACTGAAATCTCTGGAAATATACGAGTGAATCTGCTCTAAAATTACAGGCGACGACAGGAAATCTCAGCCTGAAACATTTGGAAAGCGGCTTTTCAAACAGAATTCGTCTCAGTGGTTATATTTTCCAAAAAACTGGTAAAATACACCCTGTTCTGGATTGTTTTAAAAGACCTATCTCTACTCTGTTTAAATCTAAAATTAAAATTGTCCATTTTCAGTCACTTCGGCTGTTTCCATAGGTAAACAAACACATGACGTAGTTGGCAATTTTTAATTTATTGACAATTGAACCATAGATATGAAGAAAATATTTGTGTTTCTTCCTTTATGCTTTGGTTTTCATGACATTGCAACAAGTACCTTTAACACCAAACGTCTGCAGAAGATGAACCAAAACAAAGATTCGACCGGGTTAAGCTCAGCTTTTGATCGAAATTAAAATTCTTGTGGCACAAAAAGACTCAACATGTCAGAGAGTAATCCATTTCCTCTTTTTTTCTCAGCTGGAACTTCTCATTTGTTGGCTTCTTTCTTTTCTTCTTTGGCAATTTGAGCTGCAAGCCAGAAATTAATAAACATCAAACGGCTGGAAGATCAAGACAGCAAAAACTTAAAAAGAAAATTCACTTGAAAAGGACCATTTTTCCTCCACTCTGGTTAAGAAAATTAAAAAAATAATAATACAGAAACACTGTTGTACTGACATGTTATTGCTAGTTCAATAAGAAACTGGTGACATGAAGCAAAATTCACTTGTTTTTAATAATTCTACAATATATTACCTGTGTTGACCAGCTAGTTTCTCGCTTCAGCTAGTTTAGTAATGAGTGAATTAAATTGACTTTTATTCCATTTTAATCAGCTCTTGGAATAAACAAAAAATGTCAAATTCTTCACCATCAGTAGTTCACTCCATATCCTTTCTAAAAAACAAGACATTAAGATCATCAAACATTAGCTCATTAAATGTTTAATGTGTGTTTTTGAGTGATAGTAAAACAGATTATTGTGATTAAGCCTGTATGAAAGAATAAAGTGGATGGTGGTTTTACTTTAGGGTCAGAAGATGATTTTAATTAAATCTCTAATGTTAAGTTAGCTGCTGAGCTTTTCTGTTGACCACATAGTGATAATTATATATATTTATTATTAGTGTTTCTCTGAATAAATACTCTGATTCTGTATGTTTTAAAGTTCAGGTCTTCTAAATTACTTTTTTTTTATCAGCCTGCAGCTTATCCAGTAAATGTTAGTTTATCTATAAGAGTATTTACAGGAAAGCCAGAGGCAGAACTTCCACTTAATATATCATTTATGAATTTGAATGTTAATTTTTTTATTATTTATAAAATATAATTATTCAATTTAAAACCAGAGTGAGGTAAAAAAAAAAAAAGTAGCTAGAATAATATTTTCTACAGCAGGGTTGTCCAATCCTGGTCCTGGAGAGCCACTATCCTGCATGTTTTACTTGTTTCTCTGCTCCAACACACCTGATTTGAATCAGTGTGTCATTAACAGGCTTCTGCAGAACATGAAGATGTGATTTAGCCACTGAATCTATGGGGCGCCGTTTGTAAAGGAGCTTGTGCTCAAAATTCATGCCTACATTTTGTCACATTTAGCTTCAAACACTGTTTTAAAATGTAGTGTTGATTTTCTGATGTCACTTTTTACAACATTTAGCTAGTTACATGTAATTGTTACAGCTACATGCTAAATCTAAATCTAAATGCTAAATGTTAAATCTAAATGTTAAATGTTAAATCTAAAT
>NC_051444.1:5548933-5562337 GCF_001649575.2 Kryptolebias marmoratus
ATATTTAGATTTAACATTTAACATTTAGATTTAACATTTAACATTTAGATTTAACATTTAACATTTAGATTTAACATTTAACATTTAGATTTAACATTTAACATTTAGATTTAACATTTAGCATTTAGATTTAGATTTAGCATGTAGCTGTAACAATTACATGTAACTAGCTAAATGTTGTAAAAAGTGACATCAGAAAATCAACACTACATTTTAAAACAGTGTTTGAAGCTAAATGTGACAAAATTTAGGCATGAATTTTGAGCACAAGCTCCTTTACAAACGGCGCCCCATATGAATCAGGTGTGTTGGAGCAGGGAAACAAGGAAAACATGCAGGATAGTAGCTCTCCAGGACCAGGGTTGGACACCCCTGTTTTACAGCGTATAAAGGAGTTAGGATGCCAGAGAACAGATGGAGTCCGAACCAGTGAGAAACTTACAGCGAACCTCCAGTTTACACTCCACTGTGTCCTCCCCCTGGTCGTTGACGGCTTTGCACATGTACACCCCCCCATCGAACGCACAGGGCTTACGGATCTCCAGCGTCAGGACCCCCTGCTTACTGAGCATCCGGTACTTGGCTTCGTTCGAGATGTCCATTTTGTTTTTGTACCAGGTCACTTTGGGCTAACAGGGCGGGAGGAAAAAAATTAGTTTCTCGTGTTGTATTTTGATACTTAATGGGCGTTTCCAAGATAAAAATCAAATGTTTATGTCATTAACAATCCTCTAACAAGGCTGTAAGGTCTGCAAAGGGCAGGAGTTAGACCGCTTCCATGACTTCCATGACTTCCATGACTTTAAAGTTGTGATTACCAGCTGCCGTTCAACACAGGATTACTGCAAGTGAATTTGAACGTGAGTACCTTTGGTATTCCTCGCACTGCACAGCTGAGGGTGGCGTTGTATCCGGCGATTATAGATCGATCCACCAAAGGATGTGTGAACTTCGGAGCTTCTGAGAAGTCGTGCTTCTTATAGGTGGGTGACTTGTAGGAGATACCTAAAAGGACGGACAACCATGAAGGATTTGTTTTCTTCTTTTATACTTTTAATTTTGTAATTTGGTGCTGTACGAGTTACCAGATTTCTGGATGAACACGCTGTCCTTTGTGGTGCAGGGTTCTGGACTGAGCCCCACCAGGTTGATGGAATAAACCCGGAAGATGTACTCGTTTCCCATGATGAGGTCCGACGCAACGCAGTGTGTTCGCCTGCAGTGATCGTGGACCGTGTACCACTCCTTCACATCGGTCACAGAGAACGGTTCAGTAACGATTCTTTTAAAACATTTCCTAACACATGGTACTCTTTAAAAGTTTTAAACCACTCTTAATTTCTTTGCATTTTACTTCTAAGGAGCCAGACTTTCTTGTAATCTTCTAAAGTGGACTTGATAAATGAAGTTCTCCACGTTTTCTGAAGGTTTTTAAAGTTTTTCCTTGAATCTTTTCCCCAGTCTTTGTACATGACCATAAAAAAGCTATTTTCTGCACATGAACAGTTTTAGAAAGGCATGACTTTAAAGGTAGTTTCTTGCTGAGCTGTGATTGTTGGGGAATAGCAGATGACTCAAACTTGACTCAGTGTAGTGAGAAAATATGCAAATTTTTCACAGCGGTCTTACTGAATTGAGGGTTTGCGACCAAGTGATATATGAGCCGTGCAGCCGCATTTTGAGCGGCCAACTTTGGAAAACCACGGCTTGTTTTTGTGAGTTTCTGTCCTAAAGCAGAGATTGAGATGGATCACTCTGTGACTGTTTTAACGAAATGACAAGACAGCAAAACTCTACGATTTCCGGCAAATGTTTTGAAAGGTTTTAGAGACACTCATGAATGCTGTTCACCAGCTAGTCACCAACAGTCGCAGCCAAGTTAGATATCGCCTCAAGAAACAGGAAAAAAGTCATGACCTTAGAGGTTTATCATCCTTCAGTTGATCGAACAAGTTTTCACCTAACAGCTCTTTGGGAATCATCTCAGAGGTGCTAATATACTACTTCCTGAATGTCAAACCATGTTGTTTTTTGGTATTTTTGATAGATTCAACGAAAGAAACGGGAACAAATTGCATCTTTGTGACAGGTCACTGGGAACTAAGCGCCTAAAGATCCAATTTAAAGTTAACTCTTTGTTGTTTGTTCTGTGTCGACACCACACCGATCCATCCTTTGAGTTTTGGAGCCTTTTTATTCCTGAATGATTCGTAACAAACCAACAGATGTTCCTCTGAAAAAAGTTGCGTATAGGACTGAAAATGAGTGGAAAAGCAGCCAAAGTCCAAAGGAAACCTTTGAAAGGCCTTCAGAAAGCCTGAGGAACTGCTGATTAGGACCACTTCAGAAGATTATAAGAAAATCTGGCTCCTGTAAGACTTTCACATGGGGGCACTTCTGGAGTGAATGTGACAAATCTGATTGCCTCAAGTTTAGGTAATACCAGAAATGACCACGTAAATGAATTCCCCTGTCTGTTAGCTTTAATTAAAATGTGTCAAAAACATCTACTCCTCTGTTCACTTATTTGGAACATGAATGAAACCAGATATGAGCAGGTTTAAAGTACATCCACCCTCAGTGCTTTTATCTCTGACATGTAACAGGCAGCCTGTTATTGGAAACACGATCCGTATCTCAAAGCTCACAGTGTTGCTAGTAAAATTAATTTGAGCTAATAATGACTCAGGTGAAACCCGAACCATCGGCCATGCTGGCTGGGGCGCAGTGGCTCTGCATCGCCGCGCAGACGATCCAGACCAGGTCATGGCTGCCGGGATGAGATTAGGACATTCCTGGGCAGCAACTGTTCCTCGCAGGTCCAGGTGGAGGATGATGAAGTCCTCACAAACTGCCCCATAATGCACCACTGCCAGCTTGTTCACCATCAGTTAATTAATCTATTATAAGGAGGACTAAAATATAATTAGCCCCACATTCCATGAGTAGAAACAGAAATTTAAAACTTAATTGGGGTGAAATGTCATGAATTTAAGTGTTTTTGTTTTGGCTTTGAGTCTTGGTGCTTTGTTTTTCTGTTTTCAGGGGTTATGTTTGCTTTTAGGTTTTGTTTGGTCTTAGTTCTGTTTTGCTCCTTGTGTTTTGGTTTTTTGTCATCATTCACTTCTCCTCTGTTTATCTCTTGTCTTCCTGCCACGCCCATCTTCACCTGTTCCTAATTGTAATCGCTCACCTGTGCCCACTTCCCCTAAATACCCTCAGCTTTAAAACCTGGTCCCTTTCCTCACTTCCTCGCTGGTTCATTGTCTCTCTTCTCTTGTTGTCTGGTTCTCATGCCTGGCTTTTTTGTTTTGTTTCTCTTTGGATTTTTGTTATGGTTAGTTTTTGCTGCCCCATCCGCTTTTGGTTTTCTTGTTCTTTTGTTTAAAAATAAATTATTTTTGCTATTATGAGACTGAGCATTGGGTTCGCCACTCTCTCCGCCCGTGCTGACATGAAATGGTTTATCTGATTATGTGTCAACATCTCGTAAATATAAATTAATTAAAGAATGCCAGATTCTAGCTGTGATCACAACGTGTTTCTTTCTCAATTTTTGTGAAGCAGTAATCTGGCATAAATAGTGAAAGGCAGAATTTTGAATATTTGCTGGCTCCTTTTGCTCCTTTTTTGTATTTGAACATTTTCGGGAGGCTTAGTTTGGTTTTCCACGTGCTTCTTACTGTACATATCAATGAGTACCTGACACAATTTATTATTTCCATTCAAGCCTCCTTACTATAACTTGATGTAAATGTTTACATTTACTGTCACAACTAAAGAGAATCCCAGACATGCATTTTCTTCTGTTTTAGTCTGTGTATACAGTATATGTTCATGTTTGTTTCTGCATGTTGAGCTTTGAAATAACATTTTTTAAATGCCCTTATAGAGAAAACCATAATTTACTTACAAATTATAAACTGAATCTTTTGTGACCCAGTTCAGAAAAGGTTAATAACGGTGGAGTATTAGCCAATCAGAGTCAACACAGTTAGTTTTACTTGCAGGATAAGTTGTGAGACTAAAGTGCACAGAGTCTCACCATGGTCTTCTTGTCAGCTTTCTGAACGGTGTAACCATTTATCTCACAGTTGCCGTCGTCCTTTGGTGGTTTCCACTCGAGCGCCACATTAAAACCCCAGCTGTCCACAAACCTCAGGGCCTCAGGTGGCCCTGGGAGATCTACAGGCAGGAAATCAGGTTACAAAACAGTTTACTACACAGCGTTTTTCCTCCTGTTCAGTACTTACCCACAACCTGCAGCATGACTTTCGCCGTATCTTCCACGTTCTCGATCTGCACTTGCAGGTCGTACTGCCCCGAATGTTTTCTCTCCGTCCTGCGGATGAAGAGGATCGTGTCGAATTCACTGTTCCTCACGCTGGCGAACGAGGAGTCCAGAGGTTTTCCATCTTTACTCCAAATCACCTTCGGCCTGGGCTTACCCTGCAAACCAAGAGGCAAATTTCAAATGACCCTTAACAAAATCTATCATCTAAACATTATTTTGATGAACATTTTTGATTTTAAATCATAATAAAGGGGAGGAATAGCTGTCTGAGTTGGCTGTCGTTTGTTGTTTGTCACAAAAAAGTTAATTAAAAAGAGATAAAAACTCGCAGATGTTTTCATAAAGCTGATCTTGAAGGGGTGAAATTTTATTTTATAAAGCCAACGATAACTCGTTTCGGTGTCTTAATTGTAAAAATGCTTGTTTATGTGAGAAAAACGAGATCCTTAAAAATTTCAGCATTTAATTCTTGCAGCAAAAGAAACAAAGCTAAAAGCTAAAGTGAATCACATCTTATTATCCTCTGAACAGTTAAATAACTTCAAAACTTATTAACAATTCACCTTTCTGGTTTCTCATTTTTAGATTTAAGACAAGGGTTCATTAAGCGAAGAAAAAAGAAAACTTTGCTGCTGTGAAAACATTAAAGAAAAAGTTTATTTTTGCAACCCTAAAGCTAACAGTACGCCACCTGGAATGGAATCACGATGTTAACCGTCTCTCCAACTTTCTTGACGAAACTTTGGCGCAGATATCTTGGGAGCCAGATTTTGGGGCGTTCTGTGAAAAGACGTGCACAGAATAAGAAAAAAGGAAAAAAATTTTAGGAAACATGAGGGATATGTGAGAAGCTTCAACCTGACATAACTTAAAAACAGCCAGGGTCTTAAAAATAAAACAGCACAGGCTATTTGATGAGCTGCCCAACATTGTTTTTCATAGATGGGATTTGAACTCAAGAAAACATGTTTTAAATGTCTTTAATGTTGCTTTTACCTCCTTTATAAGTAAAAGGCACAAGCTCCATGTGTGATATAGCTCACATCCCAGTAAGATCAATGCTAAACTCTGCAGAAACCACCTAAAAGCTGGCTGTCAGTGAAGGACACATTAGTTGGAACTCATTGAAGCTGTGATAAAGATTTCAGACACCTTGCACCTTATCGTGTTTTGTTAAAGCATAAATATAAAACTGACTGAGCAGGGTTTCATCGAATCCAGGAATACTCACGCATAATTTCTCTGATGGTGATGGGCTGAGCCAGAACGGCCGGAGGACTGGGTCCTGCCATGTTGTAGGCTCGCACACGGAACATCAGTTTGTCTCCAGTGGTGAGGTTCTTAAGAGTTACCAATGTCCTCTCTGACAGACCCTGGATTGCAGGAATCCATTCATCAGCTGCCACCGGAGAGCACACAACAAATTAAAATGACACGGTTCTGCTTTGTTTGCATCTCGGATTTAATGATAAATACAAAGAAATATGACAAATTATCTCTGAACGTGTGCTCTGCGACTTGCACATTAATTTAGCAGTGCTTCACTCATTCCAATGCTATATTTAAGCCGTCCTTATCTAAAGCCTGCAGGCAGCTGGCTCCTACACTTACTGCCCTCCTTGCAGTACTCGACCCCGTAGCCCTCGAGCTCCGCGGCGCCGATCCTCTCTGGAGCTCGCCACTTCAGCGTGATTGAAGTGTCGCTGACGTCGTCGACGTGCAGTCCAGTGGGCTCGCTTGTAGGGGCTGAGAAAGAGGCAGAGGGGCAAAAATGTCTCCTTTAAGTCAGTTAAAGCATTAATGTGTTTAAATCCTGATGAACAGCTCAGCAAGTGGATGAGTCTGACAGTAACAGTAACAGAAACACCCAAAAGGCTTTGCAACACAACACATTACTTGTGATGCTCACTAATTTAATTTTAATCTTTAAAAAGAATCGAGTGTATGTGTGTTACAGGGAGTGTCTGGCATTAACCTGCAGTAAAGATCAGGATTTGTTTGAGTATTTTGTCAGTAAAAATGTAATTTAGGTGAAGACAGCCATCAGAGCACAGACTGTACGTTACTCCAGCTTTATTCCATCCATGTCAGAGTTTTGTATCATTTCAGAGCATGCTGTTCTCTTTATAATGCAGCTGAGTTTTATGGAAACTGCTTCAGAAAGGCCCCCATATTCTGTGTTTAGCAGAAGTGGGATTTTCAGCTCTGATGTGGTGCATTCGGCTTGTTCTAAAGTGGAACCTGAAGAGCAGTTAGCAAACAGTCTGTAAGCCTCAGCGTGGGATCTTCATTCATGCAGTGAAATCTGAACTGGCTGACTGACCTGCAGCTCACCACCAGGCTGAAGCGCCTGCTGAGCTTTGAGCCCCGTGGGGATAAAATGACATGAATTCAAAGCACATTAAAGACTCCGGTTCACTGGTTACATCCCTACTCTCACTACAGAGGTGCCAAACGTGAACCAGTGTTACAACCATTTATATGTAAAAAAACATCCAGTTTGATTAGAAATAAGACTGCTACCACTTTTGGTTTTGGTAACTTTTATGCTTTAAAAGTATTTACCTTCATTTAAAATTTAAAATACATTGAGATCTTTTCAATTCCCTTTAAAACATTGTATTCTTTGAAATTCACCTCAGCATATTTGCTCTATCTTTGTGTTTTTATGCTGCTTTAGCTGCCAATTTTAGTGTTTAGCTAACATTGTGCTACTTTTAGCTTTTAGCTACAGTTTTGCTCCTTTGCTAATTTTTTTCGGATTTAGCACATGTTTTGGTCATTTTAGCATCTATGTTGCTCCTTTACTGCTGTTCTGCTGACTGTAGCTCCTGTTTAGCTGTTTTTAGCTTCTAGCTTATTTTCTGCCGCTTTTAGCTTGTGTTTGTCTCATTTTAACGTTAACAAGTCAGTTTTTAGCCTCTTTAGCAAACTTCATTCAGCACTCGGCATTCACACTACATTTTGCAAAAAAAGATTTTGGAGTCAACCCAATTCAAGATGGCTGACGCAGCTAACTGACCTAAGCAAATACAAAAATGTCTCTAACTCGGTCAATTTTACAGCTATTAAGCTTAAACCTGGTGGGGTAGTAGCTGAGAGTCATTCACAACACATACTATGAGTGCTACACAAACAGCACTTTTTGTGATGAAGCAAATAGAAACTTTGGTTCCGACTCACCGACGGGCACAAACGGCTGCGAGGCGGGACTGTGGCGGGACATGCCGATGCCGTTGACAGCATAAACTCGCATCTCGTACGGCACGCCTTCGATCATCCGCTTGGCCTCGTAGGTTGTTTCGGGAAAGGGGTCAAAGTTCAGTCTCATCCACCTGTAGCTCTTCATCTTCTTCCGCTCCAACACGTAACCTGAGAAATCAAACAGCTGCACATTTTATCCATATTGGTTTGACGAGAAAGGTAAAAGCAAACATTCAGATCAGTCACTGCCTTAAAAAAGTAAACATTTATAAACAAATATTTTTAGCTGCTCCCAACAGCCAACCATTTATTTTTCATAACCCAATGTGTGTTACCAAAATTATCCTTTTACCAATAATTGGCTCTCCGCCGTCAAACTGAGGAGGTTCCCACTGAACGATGCAGGAATCTTCCCCCACGCTCAGGATCACCGGAGCCTGGGGAGGATCCGGGACGTCTGGGGGAAAAGCAGTCATGTCCGTGAAGACAATTTGATTTTAAAATGTTCGTTTTCTGGCCTCCCTGTCTTACCAACGACTTTCACTCTGATATCAGCCGTGTCTTCTCCAGCCGGGTTTCGAACCACAACCGAGTAGATCCCTTCGTCCTGCCTCTCAGCTCCTTCTATAGTGAAGATACAGTGGCCCTGTGTGGATTCCACGTGGACTCTGCCATCTCCCTCTGTGACGACCTGCAGTGAGGATCAGAGGCCCCTCTGCTGAAGATGGACAGTTCTGATGCTGAAACAGTGGACATCTTTCCATTTTGGCTTGTTTTGGTGATAAAGACAAAACTTTCCATATAATCTTTCATGCATGCTTGTGGTTGACGAGCTAACGGCTAGTCTGAGCGGGACCAAAACCAAAGTGGATTGCTGTCATCTTAAAACAACTCCAGACTCAAAGGTTTTATAGTGGTTCATACAAACACCTTTACATCACTGTCAGTTTTATATTATGTTGTCATTTATATGGATTTTTGTGTTTTTTTGGAATCGCATATTGAAGCAGCGGCTATTCTAGCTCTTCATGTGCAGCCTGGAGAACTTACAGCAAGAATTTCATGATATTTCTGCCCAAATAATGATATTATGTGAAACTGATGCTGGTGTAAAGGTGTATAACATAAAAGGTTTGAGAGTAGAGCTGCTTTTAAGATGGCTAGTTAGGTAAATTAAACTCTTTTTCTACAAACTGAGGTCTATCTGAGTGTATCTACATCAGGTAAGATATTAATTGCTCATAACCTTTCCACCCAACCCCACTTTAAAAGTTCTGAATAACTGTTTAAGTACTTTCTTCTTGCTTTAAAAGGTATTGCAGTTCTTGTAGCTCAACACTGAAGTTTAAAAGAAGAAAAAGGAAACTAACTGCTATGTCTTTCCTGCGTTTAATCGTACAAAAAGGCAAACGTTCTTCATGATGTGGAACAGAGGAGCTTTAGTCGAGTTTCTTTTTTATTCCACAGAAAGAGTTATACTATCGCAGATTGTAAATACTTCATCTCAACTTTCCTGGTCTTTGAGTGTCCTTGCTCTTGCATGAAGAAGAGAAGAAATGCTTTTCATATCTTTGTCAAGCTGTGAATCAGACTGACGATGAACCTCTAAATTAATTCAGATGTCGGCGTTTAAAGTATTTAAATGTTTCAAACATTCAGCGAGAAAGGCTACGAAAAAAATTTTAATGTGAATCAAAGAATTTTCCTTTCATTTGATGTTATACAAAAGATTTGTACTTACTGCCGAGCCTCCTATGATCTGTGTCTGAGAGAAAATTCAATGCATGCACTTACCTTGAAGACTGCATGCAGTTCATACTGTTTTAGTTCTGGAGCAATAAAAAAAAACATTTCTTATGTGATTCTTTGTGCGATCTCTGTTTGTGCAAATTATGTGTTGGAAACTAATCTCAGCTACTACCAGACCAAATGTTAGCTCAATATCTGTAAATAAAACGAGTTATAGAGTTATAGCTGCGGTGGCCACCTTGAATGGGACTGACTTCAAAGGTTAATCAGTTTTAAATATAAATTTAATGATTGCTTTTTAAGAGTTTCATTAAAATCCGTCCTGTGGTTTGTGAGACATTTTGCTAACAGACCGACAAACAAACACAGATGCAAGCAGTGACATGACCGCCAGCCTTTCATGGTGATGAGTGATAATATAAAGAAAACATGCACGTAAACGTAAAAGTCATTGCAATGAAAAAAATCAACACAACTTTCATTTTATCAGGCCAGTTAGTTGAAATATCAGCTCTTAACTGTTTTAACAGGATTTTACTGTATTTTTAAAGCTCAGGCTATATACAATTGTCCACCAGTTTCCAAAAAGAGTTGCTTTGCTATGATTTAAAGATCATAATTGTAAATAACAATTGAAAGAGAAAACTTGCTTTCTAAATGTTTTGTCATTTATGATTAAAAGAAATTTCTGGCCTCAACTATTTAAGGCATCATTTCAAATTTACATATTACAAAGCATTCAGACCGTTTGGAAATATGGTTGTAGTTTATTAAAACAGGTGGTAAACATAAAACCCACCAGAAAATCACAATGCTTGCAGCACGAACTTGTATTAAAGATATAAAAGTTTGAAATGAGCAGCGGTCAACACGGTTCACTTACCTCTCCATCGTTTAGGATCCAAGAGGTTGAGTTCTTTCCCCCATCGGCATTTATAGAACTAGCCTACATTTAGGGACAGTGAATATAACGTGTAACCTCTCTTTTTATCTTAAATTATTGTTTTAAAATGATTGTAGAGCACTGTAACATGGTGAAATTTCTCCACTGAATTAACTTCCTGACAACAAAGGTAACCTGTCCCAACTGATATTAAAATATTGGTAGATAAAAAGCAACATCCTCTGAGCTTATTAGGTCACTTTATGAACAGTTTAAATCAGACAATTTTGCACTGATAAGGCTTTCAAGTCCATATTTGCAGATGAATAATTTAGTTTCCTCAAAATCCTCAGATAAAAGAAAACCTTACCGCCTGCTCTCTGGACAGATGGCCTCTGTCCGCTGATTAAAGGGATATTTTGGTCGTTTTTGAAGTGATGTTTTGTCAGAAAGTCGTGACATCAGTCATACATCACAGAGTATGGAACAGTTGGAAGTCTTCAAGCAGGTGAGGCTAATTGGCTAACAAAACAAGGGCCCCATTTTTAATCGTTTTTTTAGGCTTTTAAAACAATTCTTTCTCAGAAATAACAAGCTGGTATGAGAAAGAAAAACAGTAATACTTTAGCACTTGTTTGGCTAGTCTAGCCTAGAGGAAGACCTCTGCCCTTTTCTCCATCCTCCGGTTTTATGACCGATGATAAGATAATGATAACTGACTGAACAGCACTTCAATGACCAGACTATCCCTTTAATAACATCCAGACTTAGCTTCTTTGTTTTACCTTCTCCCCTTTGGTCCAGATCACCGTGGGAGCTGGATCTCCAGTGATCGGGACGTCCAGGCGCAGTTTGTTTCCAGCCACCACCACGATGGTGGACTCAGCAGTGCGACTCATGCAGTCCAGGTGGATCTTTGGAGGATCTTAGAAAGCAGCCCAAATGGTTACAAAGAGAGTCGCTTCCTGCTTTTGTTTCTCTACAAGTGTGTGAGTTTGTGATGGTGTACCTTGGCGTGGCACGTAATCGATCTTCACCTCTGAGGAATCCAGAAAGAAGAGGCAGAAACTGGTAAAAACGCAAGCGATCGCCTTGAAGTTTAAAAGGTGAAGAACGATTGTTACCTAAGAAATTGAGTTTAGCAGAAAGGTTGAAGGCGTGACCATCTGGCACAAAAGTGTAGTCTCCCTCATCCTCAGGTTTGACGTCATCGATGGTCAGTTTGTGGATCCTTTAAGTTCATGAGTTTAGTTCAGGATCTGTGCAGTGTTTAAGATCTGATATTTAAAGTGTTTAACGTCCTGACCTGCCAATGTGTGAGATGTTGATTCTGGGGTCGGCCTTGACTTCGACACCGTTCTTGAACCAGGTCCCCCTCACGTTCTCATCTGAAACCTCACACTTGAAAACCGCCTGGTCCTTCGCCTTCACCGTGAGGTCTGCGATGCTCTGGTACACCTCCAGCTCTTTCTCTGCACGGTCAGAAGAGAACAAACGCTCAAACCGCACACGTGCGTTTGATTTAGAGGGAAATGATGCCGGTGCAACATGTGAGAATAATGTGGGCAGTAGAAAGTGCTGCTTTGTGTAACTTAGCAACAGAGACATGGAGAAAAGTTCATTTGGTTGTTAACATTTAAAAAACGGGAGGATATAAGGAGGAGATGCAAAGGCTTCAGGTTATTACTGGAAATAATAACGCATGCTGAGTTACTGAAGTCATTCCACTGTGGTCTGGGTGGGATAACTCATAGCACACTTCTTGTAAAGGTTACAGGAGCTACTGGTCAGCTCTCTGCCAGGAGAGGAGAGGTAAATATGGTGAGAATGGCATTATAATGGGAGCTCTGCTGCAGACTGAGGTGTTGATTTGTGCTGCACGATGGCAGCTGCTCAGTCTTGGCAGGCGGGAGCGAAGTTCAATTAGCAGGCCAGAAAAACTTAGCTGGACAAAGAGCCAGAACAAAAACGGGCTTAGAATGTACTCATAGCAACTTCTGGGACCCAGACTGAAGAACTGAAAATGTACGAATACAGCCAAAGAATTTATGTAAGTATATGTATACCTAATTTTTTATATTTATCTTTCTTATGTATACAGTATATATTAATTCAATGAAGAAGCATGACTGCATTTTAGCTTTTAAAGGAAAACTTGATTTGGTAGAAGTACACACTATAACCCAGTACAAATCAGATACATACTCAGTACTTACCCGGTACTTACCTGGTATATAACCTGTATTATGCTTTGCTACCCGTGATTTATTCTTTTTTTGCATTGATATAACCAAACATTGATGAATGTCAAATATAGTATTAATCCAAAGTTTTTGGTTTTTATTTAAAATTCACAATTTTGGGGTTAAAGTAGATGGAGTATATCTATTATCTTTTCTACTTGTAGCAGTTTTGATATAAGGAACAGTATCTTTAGGGCCTTTTCTCTGAAACAGTTAATTCTTTGGGAGGGAACAAAAGGTTTGTCAGACAAGAATTGACACAATCAAAAATAGTCTTTATTCTGCTCTAGATTGGTTCTCAAAACTGCTTTATTTCTGACTAGAAGACAAACACCACACCTCTGTTTCCCCACCTCTTATCACAGAGCGCAGCGAACAAAGTCAAGGGTGATAAGTGAGACCATTTGTGCAGACCTATGCCCTTCAGGTGAAATGTACATCCTTCTAAGTTTAGCCGGCATGTCCTTGCTGCTGGAGCCTTGGCAGAATTATGAGAGAGATACAAAGATAGACGCCTCGCCAAGATTGGAAAGGCCACACAGCTAGCTGACAGTTAGCTATGAGAATGTGCTTGGAGAATTTATCACTAAGATAAGAAGGTACCCGCAGTGTGACCGACACTCACCCTGCACCAGGAGTTCGGCCATCGACTCTCCGCCGTTTGTTTTGACCTTGTAGTGGCCGCAGTCCTCCTTGGTGGCCTCGTTAATGATCAGATAATGTTTGCAGCCGTCTTTCTTGAATCGATACTTTAAAGACTCGTCTCTGGTCAGTTCAACACCGTCTTTCTCCCTGCACAAAAATGAAAACATTTAAAGCTGGTCATGTTATCCCGTGACCAAAGGGTTCCTACTATATCTGAAGCATTTTAACTGTAACTTCTGGCACACAGCTAGTCTTTAAAAGCTCTGTTTAGATAAATTCAAAAAAAGTTAAAAAACAAAAACAACTGGACTTCTATTCTGTAGCTGAAGACGTTTCGCTTCTCATCCGAGGAGCTTTCTCAATTCAGAAATAGAGAGTGTGGAGTT
>NC_051444.1:5563385-5610961 GCF_001649575.2 Kryptolebias marmoratus
CTCAACTCCACACTCTCTATTTCTGAATTGAGAAAGCTCCTTGGATGAGAAGCGAAACGTCTTCAGCTACAGAATAGAAGTCCAGTTGTTTTTGTTTTTTAACTTTTTTTGAATTTACCATGGCCTGGATGACTGAGAATCTACACCAGCACTCTGTTTAGATACTTAAAGTTTAACGTCTTTAACAATTTTACTGTTTGACATTTATGTTGACCTTAAATAATGCAACACAATCTAAACGAAAATATAATTCCTTGAAAGAATGCACATTAGCTCCAACAGTTACAGCCAATGTTTTAGACAGAAATCCTGTGTGATCTTGTTAGTGTTCAGAGTATGTATTGGAGATGACTCTCAGCTACTACCACACCAAAGTTTTGCTCAATATCTGTAAAATTAACTGAGTTGTGGCCATTTCTGTGACTCTTTTTGCTCACCACGATACAGATTTTAGCAAAACTCTTAGAAAGTAATTGTTGGATGTGCATCTATAAATGATTAGCTTTTGGACTCAACTTGATTCAAAATGACCACCGCAGCTAATTAGCCTCAGCAAACAGAAAATTGTTTCAAACTCAGTCAGTTTTACAGATATGGAGTTAAAATTAGGTGTGGTGGAAGCTGAGACTCCAAATGCTCATGGATCCTGAGATATCTTTGTTTAAAATTTTAGCATCCAAGGCGGTGGGCGATATGCATTCCTTCAAGAAATACTACTTGACTGTAATCCTGTCAGAATATTGAACAATTTACAACAATTGTTTAGGCAGTTGGTGCAGTTAACATCCTAAAAGTAAACACTTTATATTCAAGATGGCCAAATCATTAAACTACTGAAAGCTTCATCGTTAGTGTCGAGAGAAATATGTCACCATTTCACATTGGCTCCTTCTTCTGAGACTTCACACATTAACTCGACCCGCTCGCCCTTCATCACCATCTGATCCTCCAGATTTTTTACAATCGTGACAGGAGGCTCTGTGGAAAATAAGCAGGAATAGTTTGACAGATTAAAGAGCAAACCCTGCACTAAAATCTGATCTACTTATGGGTTTTTCTTACCTTTAACAAAGAGCTCAGTGGTGCATTTCTCGTCTCCCACCACACATGCGTACGCTGCGTCGTCCGCTAAGGAGCAGTGGGTGATCGTAAGGTAGCGCATGTTGCCAACACTCTCAAATATGTACCTTGACAAATCACACGATTTAAAAAAAAAATTAAAACACTATTTTGGTTTTGGAGAAACTATATCATCTTTTGTCATTCTGTTTGAGACTTACTTGCTGTAGATGTAAAGAAATAAAGGTAGAGGTGAGAGAAAACAACAAAAAAAATTAAAAATATTAAAGTTAGTTATTGCTCTCAGTTGAATATGTTGTGAATCAAAAGTAAAGCGTTATTTATGAAGCATATATTAATCCAAACCTTCCAGATTTTTGAATTTCTTGTCCATTTTTTAGCCACTTCACCTCCACGTTTTCATTGGCAACCTCAACTGCGAGCTTTATTTTATGCCCCTTTGACACCTGGTAGGCGGGGTCCAGCTTTTTGAGGAAAGCTGAGGAAACAAGAAGTCAGTCTTTCACTTTGAATTTTCAGAAGGAACAAATGCAGTGGTGAGCGTCACAAGCGCCACACGCCGACCTTCACTTTTCTTCTCCTCCTTCTTCATCTTCTTCAGCCTCTTGAGCATTCCCCTCAGGTCGGTGATGCCGTACTGGAAAGCGATCTTTTCATATTCTGTGGGAGGAGCGCGGCTGAGAATGTTCCAGACATCAACGTCGGGCTCAGCGTTCACATGCACGGCTCTGATGGACAAACCGCAGCCGAATAACAGTTTTAGAATTACCATCTTCATATCAAACCAAACCAAAAAACATTTTCTTAACTATCAAATTAACTTTGAGTAATTAAAATTTCCTCAATGATCAAAAACCTGATATTTTATAGGATTATGCTTTAATAAGCTCTTGTTTTGAAATGATTTCATACATAAATGATCATTTATGCCAAGTTGCTTTGCAATGACTAAATTTTTTTTTGTTGTTGTTACAGCTTATATGTTTTAGAGCAGTAATAACCAAAGTTGAGGTCGGGACCCCAATGTGGGTCACCCGACACCAAATAGGGGTCCTTAGATAATCTCCAGATATCAATTTACAATTTAAACCTTGTTTTTATGATATATTTGCACCATAATTGTTGTTGAGATTTGAAAAACAAGTCATTAGTTGATTAAAAAAGGCAGCATAATGGATGTTAGGACTCTTTGTGTTGTCATCCTGCCCTTATTTATTAGGCTCATTCGTATTTTGGGATATTTATCAGCTAAAAGATGGGGTCACACACCTTTTGTCACTATTATTTTATGGGTCAGAAGCTGAAAAGTTTGGGAACCGCGGTTTTAAAGTATCATGACTTCATAAAAGCTGAATGTATAATACATAAGCTTCTTTGTTTGCAAGTTTAGGCTAATTCAATAAGTTAGGCTCATTATTTTAGACAGTTAGACGCAAACAGTAAAATGCTTACAGATCTTTTGTTAGTTAGATTATGCTAATTCTGTCCCCGCAGGTTTTCTGTTTGTGCTTGAGTTTATTTTTTTAGTCACGCTTATTTCTTTCTTGCATGTGGACATTTTCATGTGCTCATTGGTTTACCCTGTGTCCCTGACTCATCCGTCATGAAATCATGCACACCTGCTCTTCATCTGCTCATCAGCCTCAGCTGCAGCCCTCCGAGCAGGACTGTCCTCCCGGTTCCCCCTTTTGCTCACTGATCCTTTGTTGTGTTTACTCCTTGTTTCCAGGTTCTGTTTCCCAGGTAGGGTTTTCTGCTCCCTGCTCTGTTCCAATTAAAGTTTAGCTTTCGTTTCAGTTTCCTTTGCCCTGGAGTCTGTAAACTGGGTCCTCATCACATCAATTAAATTAAAAGTCTGTAACTAAACTTTATGACTGGTACCAATCACCAACATTTGTTTACCTGCAGAAACAACTACAGAGACTGAAAGTAGGTCAGATGTTAAACTTACCAGCCTAATGTTGGTTACTCATGTGACTCTTTCACATGCTTTTTGATGGATTCAGCCAAGAACTTTGTTTACATTGAGTGCATACCTGCATTTCAGAATCACATTCCGTATCTCTGGAAAACTACAGGAGTAAATCCTTTGATACTGCACCATTTGATGTAGTTCAGATTAATTTTTTTAGGCCTGATTTCATATTTTGCAATAATTACTTCTGAAGATACTGACATATATTAATAGCTGGATACAAGAATGTGAAGCCAAAACAGCAAAAGTGCCCCCTGTAGGCTGTCAGCAGTATGTTTAAGCTCATGTAAATGAATGGAATTAAAAGTAATTCTTAAATTTTTAGTTGTAATTGGTATTTTAATTTCTAAAGATCCCCATTTTTGTGTGTCAGAGACTTTCAGACCCACATCCCGAGTGCTCTGGCTCCAAAAATACGAGCCAGCAGCTCTTGTCACCAGAATAAATCTGGCTTCAGCTTAAAATAACAGGAGGAGAAGATGTTTTATCTTTATTAATGATTTAAGATAATTCAAAAAAGGTATTTAAACAAAAACAGAAAACTAAATTATTTCATGTCAGCTAGTTTAAGCTATTTACTAAAACATTTTCATCCTTTTAAACAAAAACAGTCAAATATTTCGCTAATTTAGGCTATTTATTAATATATGGTTTAACTAAGGCATTAAAATTTCTTTCTAGGTAGTAAGACAAAAACTTCTTACCTTCCTTTTGGTTGTGATGCTGATTTTGTAATAAATATACCAAAATAAAAGTTTGAAACGTTTATGTAATCCTACAAATCTGACCAAGATTATGGTTTACTTTTAATTTCCTCCGTGCATTGAATGGTTAAATGTTGTACTGTGAACAGATGAAAAAAACAAAAGAACAATTTCCAGTCCTAGGATACTGCTCCTCATGCAAAAGCAGAACCCGATTCTGGCGAACGTCAAAGACCACAAAATTTCAAAAGTAGCACAATGGACAAAACAGGACAAAGCTCTTAAAACAAACATTAATACAGTAATTAAATTTTACCGAGGCAAACCTACTCATGTTAGAAATGGTAAATGGTCCACATATAGAGCACCTTTTAAACCTTTAGAGGTTTTGCAAAGAGAAACTTTACAATTTCATCCAGTCTCACACTCATACAACGCTTTTTATTATATATACAGAGCTTTTTGCTGTATATATAAGAGGCAGTGTATATTTGCACTTATATAAAGTGGGTGAAGAATAACAACAGTCACAGATTAAACACATGCTAACATCATGCGTTAACTGGACTCTTGCAACTTGTTGCTGTGCATTTCAAGCTTATTTCCCTACTAATTACTGTTTGGTCATTCAAACTTTTCGGTTTCAAATGCAGAAGTAACTTACTCTCTGAGGACAAAGAATAAGAGGGAGAGAGATTTAGGTTGTAAAAATGTAAAAGTACATAATGTTTTGACTTGTCTGCGGTTAGTTCATTTTGTTTGCTTACTCACCTCTTTTTCAACAAGCCGCTGAAGTCCAGCTCTCCTGAATCATCTTTTCCATCTGTGCTACTGCAGAAATCGCAAAGCATCAACAGCAGAGTGGGCTGAGTCTTCTTTTCTTTTAAAGGCAAACATGTTAACACAACACACCTAAGTTTTGCTTTTAAAACTTTACTGATGCTATTTAATGTTAGCTTCCGGACGTCGGGACAGCTTTTCTGGAAATTGCAGCCTTTAACAGTAAAAGCGAAGCTCCAAAAACTAGATTTGACAGGATGATTTCGCAAAACTGAAAAGAAATGTGAAAAATAACAATTAAAAAACAGTGAATTATGCAGGCAGCTGTTTTGCTTGAGAGACAGTTGCTGATCTGTTTTAAAGAAGCAGTTGTAATTTTGGAGAAACATGGCATTTTATATTTGTGTATAGTTAATTTTTTGAGTTTTACTTTGATTTTGTCAGCTGAAAAGCGGTTGTTTTACAGTTAGTTACTGTTAAATCTGGTCATGTCATGGTTCACGGTGGGGAGGAAAAAGGTGGTGACAGGAACAATAAGGAGGGGGTCAGAGGAAGAGACATGACGTCATAATAAAGGCTTCCTGTGAGAACGTATTTCCCCCAAAATATCAAACAGTCCTTTAAGCCACGAGCAGCAGCAGCAACTCAAGCAATAACAACACAAAAAACAGTCATTGTGAAAAAGAACAGGCAGTCTCTGTACATCAGAGTCCGCTTGTGTCTTATCAGTGGGATGGGAGATAAAAACGAGGGAAAAGATTGAACCGTGCGCTCCTCTCGTGGCTCCGATTCAACAACACTGGAAGGTGAGTTTCTTATCTGTACGGTGAAGTTACAACACAACACTTCCTCTGTGTGGCAACCCCCCTCCCGGAGGAGCTGGTGCCACTGAAAAGCCTGTGTGTCTTAACACATCCTGCGCTGTCAGTGTGATCAAACCAGCATCAAATCTGCCAGGTCGCTGTTTGTTCAGCTGGTTCTGATGTTTGGATTGAGACTCAGGAGGAGATAAGAAAGCGCTGACACATGCAAATGCATCCTAATTAACAGTTTACTACAGTGCACCAAATCTCAGCATATGGCAAATCAAAGATTAACACAATTTTAACAACATTAATGATTATTTTGTATTTTTTTAAAGATATTTCCAGTTGCAGTCAGAACTTTACATTAACTCATCCTGGGTATGAATATCATATTAATGTGGGTCTTTTAATGATTTATTGAGCCCTTCTTTTTCTTGGTGGATTCATTATACAGCTTGTATACATACATGCTCAAATATATATACTACATACACCCTAATATGTGCCTATGTGTCCCTTAGCAAGATGACTTTCCACCACATGCCTTTTATATCCATCAGTAAGCTTCTATCTTAATTCTGTTTGGATATTTGATCACTCTTCTTGGCAGAATTAGCAGACTTCATTTAAACTAGATGCTTTCCTGGCACACATTTGGCTTTTAAGAAAAGTCCACTGATTTTCAATAGGACTGAGGTTTTGGAAAGGTCGTTGCAGATTGTTAGCCTGCTTCATCCAATCAGAAACCAGTTCTGATGTGTTTTTGGGATCATTGTCCTGTTGGAACACCCAGTTTCTATAGTCTAGTTCTTGATTTGAGATGAAGTTGAGGAATTTGAAGGTAATCCTCCTTCTAACACCTACTACCACCACCCTGCTTAACAGTTGGTCCAGTGTTTATAAGTTTAAAAGCCTCACTTTTTCTCCTCCAAACGTCTGATCATTTGGCCTTTTCATATGGACGGCTGCAGATTCCAGTCGAATGTAAAAGGTTCTTCGATAGTTTTTGAACTTTCCAACTGGTTTGCTTTCAACTGGGGATGACAAATTGATTAACAGGACTGGCCAATATGTGCTGTCAAACGAATCATTTTTCTGCTGGCAAAGGAGAAACACCAACAGATCACCAGTGAGACGTTAACAGGCCTTGGCCTTGTCAAGTTAAAAGACTAGCTATGTAAATATATAAATATGTGAATGTATGCCTTTATTTAAGCATGCATGTTTCATTTTAACTTTGTGTAAATAAACTAAAACATCACTATAGATTCAAACTTGTGCACCCAGTCGTTGTTTTTAAAAATGACTGAAGTTGTGTGTTTTATAATCTGCTCTCCCTGGAAAAAGAAAGGTTAAAAAAAAAAAATCATTTTTAGGCCAAAATGAGCATGACATTCATGTCCATGACATGTAAACTTCTGACCACATCTGTATGTTTAGGTTTCTCCCGCTCTTCCCCCCGGTGGTCAATCTCAAAGCTCAGAAAACACAACAGTGGATTTGTTTGACTTGAATGCAGAAAAGAAAAGGGCCATGGAGGAGAGAAAGAAGCTCACATCCTGGACCTGATTTCTGTTTCCTTCACAATCAGACGGCTCAGGATTTAAAAACCAAGCCGCTGTTGTTGAAACAAAACTACTACTACCTTGTCGCTGGTCCACTTCTCTTCTTACCACCTTCACTCCTGACAGGTTAGCATTTCCACAGTTATTTTTCACACATACCATAATAATGATCCACCGTAATTAACAAGCAGCTGTGTTTGTGTGTTTTACACTTAAAAAACTTTAAAACAGTTTGGCACTTAGTTAACTCAGTTACAGTTAACCAAAAAGATGCAGAAATTCCACATTTTTTTAAAAAGAAAAGTGTGTAAAATCCCTGACTTTACACATTAATGCAGAATTAAAAGCATTTGGTTTATAAAGTATAATTTCAATATATCCACACAAAATGTCTCATGCTCTGTTTTAAAGAAAAGCTTCTCGTACAAAGAAGCAAATTGTTTTCTTTACTTTGCATCATTAATAAAGTTATAATTTCAAATTGATTGAAAAGAGATTATTGCATGAAATTAAAAATAAAAATTAGGGTTTCAAAACCCAGTTGCTGAGATTTAGTTATGACCTACATCATCATGTTATTTTTACATCATTCTCACAAAAAATTTGAATTTCTTTTTTATTTTTGCTCTTATGAATACAGAATCATTTGTGAAAATCTCCTATTTGATTTTTTTATCAAGTAAAATACAAAAACTAAAAATTCTACTTCAAAACAGCAATTTGTTAAAATAACTGTTTAAGAAAATGCAATAACAAACAGTGAGCGATGACGGTGGGGATTGGCACATGTTTGAGATGAAAATATTGGTTTCAAAGCCACTTACGTGCGCCTAAAAGCAGTTCTTATGTCCAGACCTCCAGGAGCACGGGCCTCTGAAAGACATAACAGCTACCAGGTGACTCTTTGGCAAAGCAACGCCATCATTAGACGCAACAACAACGGGAGACTTGAGCAACCCTCACCGTGAACAGTCAAGTCAAAGTTGCAGCTGTCAAACTTGTCCTTGGACGAAACCTCACATCTGTAAGCTCCTGCAAAGTTTGGCTTGGCATCGATGATGTGCATCTCAAATGTGTACACCTGCAACCAGACGCACGGAGGCCCAAGAAGCATCAGAGTGACGAATGAAGGCGTGACTTTAACGGAAAATAGGCTTTACTTTTGCAGTTCATTATAAAGCGAGCCTGTGTTGCAAGCTAGCTTCAGTTCTTGGTGTTTAACAGCAGCTTACCTTTGTGTTGCGGTCGAAGGTCTCCTTTAGCTGCAGGTGTTTTCCGCTCTTGCTGGCGAGGTCCATCCACTTCCCTTTGAACCATTTAATGCTGGGTTTCTTCAGCAGAGATTCAGCACTTACTTTAGCAACAAATGTGATGTTTTCACCTGCAAAAAACAACAACAAACCAATGCAGCTTTATTTGGTATATCTTAATAATAAAATGCAGTTGTTTGATTGAAATTCTACATATTATCAGCAGTATGACAGCATTTTATTAATTCAGTTTCATGCTTTTGTGTCCTATCAGAGTGAGATAAAAGCTTTAAGGTCTTCATTAGTTACTACTAACAGTTCCTTGTGTAAATTTTAAGTAAACAGCAGTTATTACACATATTATATTGGCAATTTCTTTTCACAGTTTTATTTAGGTTGTCTCAGAAAAGTCTGCTTAGTGATGCATGAAGACATTTTATGTTTGTACATTTTTATTGCATCTATCTTTAATCCAATAAAGGTTTCTAATTGGTCAAATTCAGTGTGTGATGAAAAACAGATGCGCTTCAAGACTTTTGTTGTGAAGTCGCTTACCTACAGTGACTTCTCCACTCTGAGGTTTCTCTGTGAAGAGTCCAGTCAGGTCCTGTCTGGTGTCTGGGGGGTGTCCATCTAAAGATCCAGCAGAATTTTTGTGACGTCAACAAATGGAAACTAAAACCTGTTTAAACCAACAGGTGGCCTTGGAGCTGATGAGAAGATTACTGTTCATTCAGAGCTTTTGAATAAACTTAGAGAACAATTCTGTGAAAACTGTCCGTCTATCTATCTATCCATCCATCCATCCATCCATCCATCCATCCATCCATCCATCCATCCATCCATCCATCCATCCATCCATCCATCCATCCATCCATCCATCCACTTTAGTTCCTCACTTCATCCCATCATCCCACCAGAAGCTGATGCCAGGGGTTCCTCCAGAAAGTTTTCAAAGAGGTAGCCAGATGTGGGTCACTGTTTAAACTTGTATATATATATACAAGTTATATATATATATATATATATATATATATATATATATATATATATATATATATATATATATATGTATATACACACACCTTCACACATCGACACACACACACACACACACACACACCCCACACTCACACCTTCACACACCGATTCACAAACAGTCATACAAATAGGTTGCTATTACAACAATGTGGCCTGCCTACTCTGATGCTAGATTCAGTCCTGATTCAAAAAAGTAAATCATGCGATTAGGATTCTAATTCTGAGATATCCTTTTTGTCACACAAATCTGTTCTGGCACATGTAGGCAGCCATCTTCTCTATATGGTATGCCTGATATGTCATAACAAGACAAAAAAAACAACAAAAAAAAATCTACAGTTTTTTTATGGCGTTGTGATATATTGGCTATGCTGCAAAATATCTATATATATATATTTTAAAATACTGCCGTGCATGAGTTTGGGAATCCCATTCTGATGTAGGCCTGGTGACAGCACAATCACCACTCAGATTATTGAAGTTCGTCCTCTACTCTCTTAAATTTATATTCACAACTACAACTAATATTCTTTAAAAGAATGTGCCACATAGAGACACACAGTTTAACCCTTCCATGGCCTTCAGGTCAAACTGACCCGAGGCTAGAAGTGTCTTTGTTTTTCATGTTTTAGTTTGGGTTTATTGTATATTTTATTTTGTTATTTAGTTATCTTTATGTTTAATCTGGTCTTAGTTCCTTGTGTTTCTGTACTCCTGCCATTAGTCACTTGTCCTCAGTCAGTCACTGGTTTACTTGCCACGCCCATCTCCACCTGCTCCTTGTTAGTTTTCACTCACCTGTGCCCACTTTCCCTAATTAACCTCTGCCTTTAAAACCTGCTCATTTCCTCCATTTACTTGCTGGGCTGTTGTCACTTCACACATTGTCTGGTTCCTCCCATGTCTTGCCTCTAGGGTTTGGATTTAATTTGTGGGTTCGCCTCATTTTCCACCTGACAACAAGGTCTTCTCTACCTCTCTTCGTCTCTCTTTTCAGGGCTTTAGGAGGGTTAAATAACCATGCACTCACACGCTCATCCATAGTGGCAATTTGCTATTCCACACAGTTGGCACTGGTGCTCAATATCTTGCATGCAGACATTTAAAGCTGACGTCTTATTGACTTGTTTAACAGGACATCATATCTGTTATCAGAGGGAAGTAAAGGAGGGATGTTGAGTGAATGCTGGCACGCCGTAACTCACCCTCAGCTGGAGGAGCATCCTGAGTCGGAGCAGAGGTTTCTCCCTGTGAGGGTGCTGCTGCAGGAGCAGGTTCTGGTTTTACTTTGGACTCCCCAGGTCCATCAGCAGGGACTTCTGCAGGAGCTTCTGTGGTTTTATTAATGTTGAGAATTAAAAAGCATAAACAAGGAAGAAAAACGCTACAATCATATCGTGGTTAAATATGTTGTACTCCTGCCTGGCTTCTTTCATACATCTCTAACATTTCAGTAATTACATTAATTTTACAACATTTTAAAACCTGATTTTAATTTGTTTTAGAATCAAAATACGCTTGCTGAGCATATATCTATAAAACATCCCGGGCGTCTTATCATTTCTAAACAACCTGCTAACTTTCCATGTGTTATCAGCTGCTCCGCATGCCTGTCCGCAGTAAAAGTCAAGTGGTGGTTACTCATGGGGAAATAATGTGCTGGTGTGGAGGTGAAGGTCAGCGAACAGACCGAGAGAGGCCTCAGACAGCTGCAGCCTGGAGCTCACAGCACACGGCACAGTTTTCTGCTGCTTCCTTCAAGATTTATTTATTAAAGTTAAATATCCTCAGCAGGAAATGCAGCTTTCAGTGCTCTGCTGCCGGACAAAATGACTGTGATCACACAACAGTGACAGCCTTTAAAGGAACATTTAGACTCTGTAATTCTTTCTAATTAAGCTGAAGCTAGCCTGAAATATAATTGGTTGGATATTTAATTAGTGCAGAAGCTGCACATTTCCCAAAATACTAAACCAAAGACATTTTTGATATTTGATCAGAGGATAGAAAACAAGGTGAATTAAGATTAGGAGCATGCAGTGCATCTAGTGTGGACTTCCTCTGTGGTTTTATCAGTCGAGTGCTCTGTTTTGTGCTTCATAACGAGGCTCCAGGTGAGTTAGCAGAAACCCCAGCTGCAGCATCAAAGTCTCCCACCCTGCTTTGATACGACCCACAGCTCAAACTTGACCTTTGAACCACCAGCAATCACCGCGTAGACACTGGCATCTTCCAGGGTGATCGCTTTCACAGTGAGGGAGTGCTTGTTTCCATCGGCTGTGATGACGTATTTGTCACCACTGGCGATGTCCTTTGCGTCACGCTGCCATTTTACTTTAGCATCAGGCTTCTCTGTCTCTGCTTCAAAAACCACAGAGGACCCCTCCTCAGCCTCCTGAGTCTTTGGTTTCTTGGTAAACGCTGAAACTGAAGAGGGTGGGTTTGAAATTTAAAAAAATGCGAGTGGTTTCATTCTTCTTTTTTGAGGTCGCTGAAGTCATATTTAGGAGTAAACGAATACTTTCATAGTTTAACTGAGCGTTCACTGGTGACTCACATAAAAGATAAGATAAGTAACACGTCTATTTTAACCAATGCCAGCGTTGGGGCCCAGAAAAAAGGCACAGGGAAAGTGATCGGTGGAGAGCCATTAAAGTGTTGTACAGTCTGCAGCACACTGGGTGGGGCTGCTTCTCTCACAGAAAAACAAAAGAGATGATACTACAAAACAGAACATAGTAGTTTTCCCTTTTATAGTTTTCTGTTGACAAGAGAAAATCTAATACTGAGCTGTACTGTTTGAAAAATACATTAGAAAACATCATGAAAGATCCTAAAAACTGGTTTTAAGTTTATACTCATTAAAAAATGAAAAACTTACTTTAGTCAGTCTGCAGAAACATCAACCAAATGTGCTTTATTGTAATTCTTTTTTTCCATTCTGAGGTTTCATAGTTTTGGATTACTGTTCCTGCTGTGAAACATATAACCAACTCAATCGCTCTAATAAATGTTTAACTAAATAAAATTAAATGCAATAATTGTTTAATCAAAACCAGTTTCTTCCCATCAGCTGTCTGACTTCTATTTTTAAATTCTATATACATCTGCTTATTTTATGCTGTTGTGCATTCATATTTTTAGTTTATTTTTCATACATTTTGCATATTTTGCACATTCCTTTGCATATCTGCACATTTTTAACAAGTAGCAGGCATGTGTCACACTTTGTTTTTGTGTTTGCTTTTTTTTGTTGTTGTCAAATTCTTTGTTGTGTAAGCCTGGTAATAAACCAGATTCTCATCCTAATTTATAATATTACAAATAATTCATCTCATTAGCTAAGATACAAGCATTTCTACTGATCAGGTTTGAACAAACTTCAACAACTTTTATAACTGACACCTAAAGGTTTGTTGTAAAAACGGACATCCTCAACTTTGTCCAGAAAAACATAATCAACTTATCTGGGAACTTTGCTCAAACAATTGGTGCTCCGTATTTTTATTTGAAAAAAAGTCTGCTGCGTGCTCTGACCCAAAGATAAAACGACCGTCCAGACTGCAATCAACTACAAGTCCAAACCCTAGAGTCTGAAATAGTTTGGAGTCCTGTCACTGCCCTTGGCAAAGGTTATCTACACTTCTGTGATGGCAGCAAACAACACAGAGAAGTAAAAATAAGATTTTACAACCGTGACCCTGCTTAAAAACACAGTGTGACACCAGCTCCTGCAAACATCACAGCAGGAGAGGATATAAGGACTAAACTAGTCTTACTGCAGTCCTGACCTGTGTGAGGAATTCTGAGATTAAATTATGAAACAATTCAATTCTTAGGAAATGTTTCCTGAAAATAAAAGCTTCATTGTGTGTTAGCATTATTGCCTTAATGTCTTTTAAATAATATGAGAATAAATGGCAACATTATGTCTTTGGTATGTTCCTAATTAGCTCTAAATGACCTCTTTTCCAACTTTTTAAAACTGTGTTGCAGGCTTGAAACACAGCAGTTCATGTAATACGTCATATCAACAAATTAAATAAAAGTTGATGTAAGAACCACAGCAGTTTTAATTGTTTTGGCATCTTTATTTCTTGGTATAAATACAGCAACTAAAAATCAGGTGCAGAAGCTCAAAGGAAACCAGCAGCAATCTAAACAAGCGTCGTGCTGTGATCTACAAAGAGAATAATTCTGCCTCTGTGTATAACTCTTAACACCGGCTTAGATGGAGCACCACCTGTTAACTTTCCCGCTTTGTTCCTGTTGGGAAAATTTCTCAGACCGGCGCAGCGATCCTTCTCTGAACCAGTTGTCGTTCTCAAAAAGGGGCCTAAAAATAGTGTAACTGAAAGCTCTAACAGTGGATGTGTTTAACGCTCTCACCATGTTCCAGGAATCCTGAAGTGTATGTCGGTGTTACAGAGATCCACGCTATTTCCAGGTTTGATGGTTTGACGCATCTTTGAGTGGAGTGGAACAGCGAATGAAGCGATTAATGAATGAACAAACGAATGAATGAGCTGCCAGGTGACCCATCAGCTGCGGGACAATGAATGAGGCTTCAGCCGCAGCAGGTAGCAGAGTTAAGGGATTAGCTTGACGCTATTTTTATGATTTTAGAGGCAGATGAAGGAGAATGATGCGCCCTTCCTGTCACGGTGTCAGTCATTCCTGCTGCTTTATATAACATCATACTTCAAGTGGAAAACGATTTCTCTCTCTTGAAAGCCTCAAGCCAAATTCTAACAGACTTATAATATTAATATATCTCCATTTCAGTTTAGTTAAAACCATTTACTATTTATAGCATTTATTTCATTCAGGGTTGGTGAATTATTGATTTCAGTTCAACTGAAAGGCCTCAGAATGACTGAAAGGCATAAACAGCAGCTGTAAGGGAAGCTCCAGACAATCCTGACAGTTATTATTCTGCTCATATTCTTCACACAGGTTGTCATCTGATATGATATATGATGGCCTTCTCACTCCCTGTCCAAACATTCATTCTCACTCAGCATAAAAGAAAGCTGCGGAAAGTCGTTTGTCAGGATGGAATCCCATTGGGAGGTTTTTTTTTTTTGATCAGGGGATTGTTTCGTGAAAGCGGAGATGCTGGAAAATGTGTCGGTGTCAAGTTCCCATCATGCACTCTGTTTCCACCTGGACCGTGCTGACAAGAGTTCCTGGCATGACTAAACTACTTCCCACTGAAACCCTTTGAACTTAGAACAAATAGTTGCAGATGGTGTTTATATTCTGCCACTTTTTGAGCTGCAGCTTGGGGTATTTTAATAAACTAAGGAATATATTTAATGTAGAATGGCTGAGATTTACTGTACTTAATTTACTCCTTTGTGTTGTATATATATATATATATATATATATATATATATATATATATATATATATAATATTTATAATTGTGCACTTTATTTATCATCCAGTTTTGGGTTTGTTTTACATTTTGTACACATTGTTACACACCATGCACAAAGCATTTAATTTTTATGCCTCAGAATGTACTTTTTCTGTTTAACAAATGTTGTAATCCAGTTTTTAACTATGAAACTGCAAAAAAGTTCATTTGTATACCCCTTTTTTTAAATCATAATTCAAATTTGTACAAGTACAGTTCTGGTGTCATATCTTTTTAAAGTCAAATGTAATATTCCACGTAAGTGGTTTGATTTTAATTGTTAATCAGGGAGTCAGAATTATTTTTATTTTTTATTATGCAGCATACTTTAACATATTGCTGAATGTAGTGTATGTATATAGGGTCCTTGATGCAGAAAAACGATCTGTTTTGTGACAAAAAGAATACATCTGTGATACAAAATCTAGGCTCAGGTTGAGACAATCCACTGAACCGTTGCATAGATTAGATTTTATAAGTAAAACAGTCGAATAAAGACTCTCACCTGTTTTTTTGACGGGTTCTGGCATCCTGAAGGCGCTCCTCTCTTCAACGTTCCCGAACAGTCTGCGCTCCCTATCAGGCCTCTGCCTTTAACAGGAATCCTGTTTCCAATCAGGCCCCCGCTCTTTGGATCACCCAACCCACTTCTTCAGTCATTTTATTCCAAACCAAACCCCCTCCCATCCCAGCAGTGACCTGACCCCCCCCCCCGGGTCCGACCTTGTGCTATATTTCACCCATCCTCTCCTCACCACCTCAGCTGAATGACAGGCCTTGAGAGCGTGAGGAAGAGATGTAGGCCAGAGGATAAATTTAGACTAATTTGAGAGATGCCCATGCTCTCTCCTTCTGTTACATCTAAAATTTAATACAATAATGTTTCACAATAAGAAAATTTATGGTTGTTTTTTCCTTTGTGATGGAGTCAATCTTTAGTTTGCAGGTTTCTTTCTGTCTGTACCTAACATGCTACAAAGGTTTTTATTTATTTATTTTATCTCAAACTCAGTCACAGGACACTCAAATAATGCTATACTAAGCTACACTATATATAGTTATTTAAGGATTTTATAAATATTAAAGATAAGTTAGCTACATTGGATCTAGTTGGATCATTTATATATCATAGCTAGAAACAGGACAGGAAGCTGGAAGTTGAAGGCACATAGAACAAGCTTCCATGTCTGCCGGTCCCAATATTTTAGGTTTTAAGCCCTGTCTTCTCCATGTAAATGCCGGGAACATTGTCTTTATTCAAATTTAAAAAGAAAGGGGTTTTTTTAGGTGTTGACTCTTGTTGATTCACAAAGTTCCTTGCTGCTGTGTGTTCAAAAATTTGTTTTTCTAACACATTTAGTTGTAATTAGTTATATTGAGTTTAAAACAAGGCTTGTGTAACAGCATGATTGTGTGAGGAAGAGTAGTTGTGACTTAACCCTCCTGAAGCCCTGAAGAGAGGAAGAGAAGCCCTTGTACAGTAACTTTGAGGCCTCAGGAGGGTTAAAGCCTCACATCCCTGGTTTGGAGTCTCTGGTCCCCAAAATACAACATTGCAGTCCTCATAAACCAAGTCCTGCTGGTTGTAACTCCCAACAACGAGAAAATGTTGAGACATTTGGTCAAAGTAGACTATAAACAGTGTTTGGTACTGCCAGCTCTTCTTGACTTTGTTTTTCCTGCTTTTGCAGTGCCCTTAGTTTTATTTTTGGTAATTAAAATGAAGATTGTTTGGTTTCCACACCTCGCCTGCCTAGAATTGTGAAATTTTTAACTTCCTTTTTTTTATTTTAAAAAAAAAAACTATTGATATGTGGTGAAGAAATAAACATCTTTTGGTAAATGTCTTCAAAGAAATCGATGCAACTGTTGTGTCCTGTAAACAGGTGAATAAAACGCTTACAGAAACTATAAACGAAACAATCAGCGGTCGCTGTCGTTGTGACATGTTTCCTCCGTGAATGTTTCTGTGTGTGCGGACTGCTAACATGAGAACGCCATAAAAATACGGACTCCTCGCACCCGCTGGCCCCTGCAGCGCGTCAGGATTCGCAGGCCGATACGAGTCACTTCAGCTCCTCGGTCATCTACTAACCTCAAAGTTCCTCAAAGGTTAGCTGTTATCTTTGAAATGTAATGAAAGATAATAAACTTCATCTGTTAACTTTAACACATTTTAGCTTTGCAGTCTTCTTCTCCTTTTTTTGTGTTTTAACGCTGACGCTTGCCAAAATAATCTTTGCAAATGTCACAAAAACACGTACACTGATGGACAATTTATTTTTTACAAGCAATTCATACAAATGATCTTTACAGTTTATTTTCTATAATGTAAAATAACACGTCATTGCTGACTTCTTTGTGTCTTCGGGCTGTTTTAAATATAAACTTGCAAGGTAAATAGACTATACACACAATAGTTTTGCCCACAGTTAAGAGAACTTATTCATGTTCGACAAAAGAAGTGTCAAACAGAGGAGGAAAACAAAATGATAGCCACTGAGTAAAAAGGGAAAAATCTCAGCGAGGACACTTTGAAGGTCCTTTAGACAAATCGCCAATCACTCAAAGGGTTCGACTAAAAAATAATGCATATTTTTACAAAGATAAGTTAGAAAACGTTCATCCTCTCGCAGCTGTTACGAAGAAACAAACCAGCTAAAGCTGTAGAGACTAAAAAATATTACAAAGATTTGTGAATGTTTGAATCAGACTTAATGAAGGTTAATATCAGTGACTGTATATCTTCACTTCAAACTAGAATAACTTTATAGTTACTTTATATCACAAAAAATTGCATTTTAAAAACAGGTACTTGTGCAGTTTAGTCTTTATTTTGCATTAAAATGATTCAATGTGCAGATTAATTTACAGCGTTTATAATTTTCACCTTCAGGTGGCATTTTTATGCTTTTTTAGCTTTTAATGAATGTATTTGGCCCCAGAGTTAAAATTTAGATCAACACAGGACTGTACACAATTCCCAACAATAAATCACTTTTTTTGTTTGTTTGTTTAATTCCTCATTCACAAATTTTTGTCATGTTTTTGTGCTACAGTTTTAGAACCAGAACCGGTCTCGTTTCCACACTGCTTCGCTTCGCTGCAGTGAGTGGCATTCCTCTTCGTGTCCTGAAGGGGAAAGTCTTTGCAGACTGTGGAAAAAAAGTTTTACGCAGCCTTTTCTGGACTAGATTAGTCTCACAGACGGCAGTATCACTGCCAAGTATGTAATGCTATTTACTAGATTAGCACTGTTATAAAAAGTATCTACAGTTATAACAGAAATGATTACTTCTCCCTAAATGTACACTTTTCTCTCAGGATGAATCTTCCCCAGAACCTCGTCACTGAACTGGTACGTCAGCTTCTTCTTGATTTTTTTAACCTCTCCAGTTTTGCCGTAGTTGCGCAAGGCGCGGGCCATTTTTTGGTAGGTCATCTTTTTGCGGTTGCCTTTCTGGATTCCCCAGCGGTGGGCGAGGGCCTCTTTGTGTTTGGAAGAAAACTGGAATGTCCCCTTGTCTCTGTCCACCCACCAGATACTGTCCTTCATTTCGCCATGCCTTAGGAGGTCCAACAGGAACTGGTACAGACGGATCTTCTTTTTATGACCTTTGGAAACGCCAAAGTGTTGGATCATTAGAACTGGTTTATTTTAACTCATATTGCTTGAAAAAAAAAATCAACATAAAGCAACAGAACTTGGAATGTTATTACTCAATTGGTCATGGGTAGACAATCATAAATGCCTCTTAAAATGTTGTAATGACTGTACAGAAATTGTCAAAATGGTGGAATGTTCAGTTATTTGTTTTCCTGTAATTTCCTGCCACGAAACTACAGTTTCCCTATGAGGCTAGTTATCTAAATTAAAAAAAAATAATCTTCTTTTAGTTATTTAAGACAAAACTGCAGCTGAAGTACAAACCAAAATACTTGGATCCAAATAAAAACTTCTTAAGAGGGTATTTTAGGTACAAACCACTTGATTACCATCCCAAAGGCTCAGCTGTTTCTGGTGAATACTAAAGCAACCAGACATCTGCTTGTTAAACAGGCATAAGGCAAGCTACGGTTGTGCAAGAGAAGATGGCACCTCCTAGAATTACATGTATTATCCTCTGACACAAGCTGGTGACGCTGTAAGTGCATCACCATTAAACAAACGGGCTGATGACTGTCACATTTCTGCAGAAGATCAAAATTCTCTCCACAAAATTTCTCACTTGAGGGCAAAAAAAGGTGAATCTACTGATATACGAGGAGCTCTGAGTCCACAGTTCAGTGTTGAACACAGGGTTTGAGGCCTGCAACCTTCCAATTCTTAAAAAAAAATCACCAGTTGTTCTGTTGTTTAGCTTATTCTGAAATTTTGGGTCTACGGGGGTATTTATGGTGGGATAAGGAGAAATCTGTGATGTATTAGAAGTGCCTGGGAAAAGCCAAACACTTTGTGACTTAAATGCAGAAGCTAAAAGAAAAGATGTTTTAAATTTATACTCAATTTTTGCTATATAGTCATTTTTTATATCTATCACCCACCTATAGTTTATGCTATTTTATAAACATCTTAAAACATTAACCACCAAGCCCTATTTGTGCTTGTAAATAAACATGTAATGAGAAACTGACAGCAATAGAAAGTTTTATAACCAAACATTTGCCTGAAACTTTATAAAAATGTTGAGTTTGGCTTTGTTTTAAGATGGCTTTGCAGGATTAAACTCTATTTCCCCAACCTGTGGCTGTTCAAAAAGCTGTCTACAACACGTAAGGCATTATTTGCTGGTAATCTTTACGCAGAACCTCACTTCAGAACATCTGAGCTATCGCTTTGAGTTGTTAGAAAAACCAAGAAGAAAGCAATAAAAAGAAGACAACGCTTATTCTTTATCCATAAAAGAAACATTAGAGCAGCTCTCTAATTTGTGATTTAGGATGTGTGATTAAAATTTCTTAATACCAGCTCACACACCATGACTTAATATACAGCTCAGTGCTAAAGCAGATGACAGATTGTTTATATTGGTCATTAATATTGTCATCACTAAAGCTTAGGTAAGTGCAGTGACTTGACATTTCCAATACAACAAATGGTGTTGACACATACCTAACATACACAGTTACTAAATGCACATACAGTATGAAACAGCGGTCTGGATCCTTACCCAGATCTGGTGTGATGTAAGGGACGCGATCTCTCAAGCACTCTTCGTCGGACACTTCCAGCGGGGGACTTCGCCCTCCTTGGTCCTCGTCGTCAGAGCTGCGCTGGGACGCATGAGGATACACGGTCGTGGGAAAAAACGCTACCTGTGTCGATGTGAATAACAGGAGTGTTAGTCTCATGTTGTTATGAATGTATATTTATCTGTCACATAAGCTGCTCTACAGTGGAAACAATAAAATAAATACAGTTCAGGAAGTGGTTCATGTCAGGATTCATGATTGAACATTTTGGGAAAATGCTAAAGAAACCAGAACAATCATCGCTTTATTAATCAGTTCACTGAGTATTTTACAGGCTTGATTTATTCAAGTGTTGCACACAATAAAATTGGTCAACAGTCCAAATAATTTTGACGCAGTTAAGCAGCTAACCAAACATTTGCAGTCTTCTCTGTTGCATTTTTGCTAAATGATGCTCTTATTTTTTCAGCATCCAGCTTCATTTACCAAGAAGCCACGTTGTTGTTAGACCTGCAGATTGTCTTGCTTTTATATAAAAGACCTTCGTTTTGCAGAAATGTTATCTGGATTGCAGTTCTCGTTCCTCCCAAACCCGTTTACATCAACTGGCATTAGCTTACCCATACATGTGCACGAATGAACCAACATGGAAGTTTGATCTGTGTGAGTTCAACAAATGAAATGGTTCCAGGTGGTTGCCAGAGAACAAATACAAATTCAGGAATAAACGTTGATTCTTTAAGCTACAGCAGACGATTCCACTTTACTTCAGTAAATGAGCTCAGTCAGTTTTATTGCATTTGTTTGCTTTTCCAACCTTTTATTGCTCTTGTTCTTTGAAATGTGCTGCTAAACAATTTCTAGTTTTCACTTTAATACGTTGCCTTTTATATCACTGCATTTAGCTTTTAATTAATATTCTTTTACTTCTATTTTAGTGTCGCCCCGCCCCGAGACAAAGCTGAATGATAATGTTTTCGCCTGAGTTTATGTGTGTATATCCTTTACTAAAAGGCCTCATTAACCACTTAATGAGTTTTAATGAAGCTTTCAGGAAAAGGTCCTTAGATTCACATCTACAGCAGGCTAACTATTAGACCCAACCTGATTCAAGATGGCTGCCACATACAACTGACCTTTGAAAACATAAAACTGACCATAATTCAGCCAAATTTACAGATGCTGAGCTAAAATTTACTGTGGTGGCAGCTGAGAGTCATTTATAACTGTACATGATGTTTTTTTCAAGTCTGACCAAACCAGCTTCAACTTTATCACTTCTAAAGGTGAAACGATCTCAGTCTAAAACTGGGTGATGTGAAATGCTACATCTTTAATTCTAAAAATGACCTTTTGAACCTTTTGAATGACCTATGATACTCCTTGACACCCTTTTTTAAAATTATCAGTTAGTCATCTTTTGTGTGCCTTAAGCTTTTTTTCTGTTCACATGTCTGAGCCTTTTAGGTATTTTTAGTTTTAAGGTTTCAGCAATGTTTAAACTGCAGTCAGGCTAGTGAGATCCCTTTGTGACAGTTTGTCACACCATATCTCCCCCAAAAGTAGACACACACACACACACACAAATAAAATGTCACCGTGTTGGTTTCTATTAAATGGTTCTCACTGTGAGTGAAAGATGGTGGCAAATTTTTCTCTGCATGAGCTGTGATGTGTGGAGCTGTGTGTCTGCACGGGCAAAACTTGTCATCCTATTAATAACGTACTGTTAAGAAACAGTCGGTGGCGGACAACTGCATGTGAACTCCCTATGTTGAAAACGTGGCTTTCACATTTTATTTTGAGATGACATTTATATCGATGTTTTAACACCTCCTCTCATTTTCACCTCCCTCGAATGTACACACACAGTGTTGTAAAAATGGAAACTAAAAAATAAAACCACCTAATGAGTGAAAACTAACATTTAACCCAAAAAGCACGTGCGCTCTGTGAATGTAAAGACAAAAGTCAAGATTTTAGAGCTCAAAATCTGATTCTGACACTGATTAAACTTTAATTTTTCACATATTAGGTGACAAAAAGAAGTGTAATCTTTTTCCTTTTAAACATACATGTAGGCTTGTCTTCTAAATAGATGTAAGGCCCAAATTAATCTTGTTAAATGCACGTGCAGTTTGTGTTTATCTGCTGCAAACAAGTTTGAAACACCAAACCCACACAAAGTGGGAGTGGGGAGGTTTCAGAACGAAAATGTAGACAAGTCCAAGAACCAGAGACGCGTTCTAGTTCACTGGTTCACAAACGGAGGTTTGAAGCGTGCAGATGTGACTTTGAATGAGCTTAGCTGAGTCGACAGAGCCTATTCACAGAAAAGGCTGTTTTTAAACAAAATCAAAAGAAAAAAAAAACATGAGCAAAAACCCTAAAATTAAAGTATTTCTTGTAACTCAGAGATTCACTTCCTAATTTCTGTTAAAGGTCCTTGAAAGGCCTCCAGCCCCATAGTTTGGAACATTTTGCCAATAAAATATTTTACGTGACGTGAATTATCAACCAGTAAAACCCACCGTCATCACATTCACCAGGAGCTATTAAACGACTGTAACAGAATAAGCATGTTTTTGTTTGTTTGTTTGTTTGTTTGGGTGCAGGAGGACCTACCGGTTGCTGCAGCACATGCGGATGTGCACCAAGGTTTGGATCGAGCAGGTTTTCGGCGTCGTATCGTATGGCGTCGTGTCGTATAAGGCCGGGCGTGTGGAGGGCCTGGACGCTCTGGAGCTCCGTGAAGTTGGTCTCTTGGAGGTTTTCGAACTCTACCAGGTGCGAGTGGGGGTGGTAGTTCCAGTGATCTAAACACAGAAGGCGAGAAACGTGAAAATTGCTGGGGCCTTTTGCTGTTTTGTTGAGGTCTCAGCATAGAATATGTCAAAAGATTTATAGATTAGAAAGACACATTAAGGTTTAGAGCACATTGTTTATGAATTTGCTGCCTCTGGCTTCTTTCTTCACCCAATAACATATTCAAAACTCAACAAGGAAACTTGAAAAAGCCCTTTTTGAAGGATTAAAATGAATCATCTTTAAAAGTGTGGGGCAAAAAGTACTGCATCATCTTAAAATTACTTTTAAAACAAGCCACTCCACCGCTCCACTGTAATATTATACCATTAAGCAACTATATTCGTTTCAAATAATTTAGGGCAACCATGAGAACCTATTTTGAAACTTGATACCAGTTATTTTTATCGCATGCTCCCCCTCTCACCCTTTATTTCAGTTGTTTTGGTGCAATATTCAAAACAGTAGATTTCAAGAGAAAGTAAAGCACCTCTCATGTATTAGCAAAACCCCTTGGGGCGAAAGTTGTTCTATGTCTGTAGTTGTGGCGGGCGAAAGAAAAGGCATCTGTTTCCTGTGTTCCATACACCCATAAGGGGTGCGCTCCAGCTGCACACGTCGATTTCTTTTTACGTACGGTAAACCAAAAATGTCTGCGTTACCACATCTAGTTCTGAACATTTAAATAAAATAAAACAAAAAATAAACTACTGAATGACCAAATTATTTAAAACACAAGGAAAAAAATTACAACAAGCCAAAGTGCTCCATATAAAACAACCTCACTGGATTAAGTTCAAGACATTGACATGTTTTAACAGATAAATATTAATTTGTTTCAGTTCAGTTATCACCTTGTTGCATTAAAACTGTTCAAATAACTAAAGATTACTGTTGAAGTAAAACTCACCTGCCTGGATATCAGCATCTAAAACATATGGGTTATAATATTCGGCAATTTGATGTCTATAGATGTCAGACTCATATGTTTCTTCTGTGTGCTGAAAGATCAAGCAAAAATAACAACACATTTTTTAGAAACAATTTCTTTCAATACGAAACATTTTTAGTTCCTGCTGTTTACTGTGCAGCTGTTACACGTTCCATCAGTGCTTCAATCATCCATTAAAGCAAATTAATTAACATTCTGGCTTCTGTAAAATTAACATTACATGTCTACATTTAAATGAGAACAAGCAACATTTGTGTCGTAAGAATGCTTATTTCTTTTCTTGCCTCCACAGTTCTGAAACTTTGGGGTTTCGTTTTCATGTCGCCTGTAGTATAAAAGACTCTTACAGTTTGTGTCTTTCACTCAACTTGAAACGGAGACCACATTAAGTCATCTAATCTGAAAAAAATCATATCTATTTTCACAACAATATAGTTTTTCCCCCCTTTTAGTGCTGAGCTAAAAGTAAACAGCTCCATGAAGGAGTTTTAAGCCTCGTTTTGTTGAATCTTCCGACAGGTTTCGACAAAATAATAAAAAAATAAAAAATACTTACAGGGGGGATGAGGTAGCTCTCCATTCTGTATGGATGCAACATGGAGACCTCTTCTCCAACGAACCGACTCTCAGACGCTTTAATGGCAAAACGCTCTCACAAGCTTTCAAAACTTTTGTGGCACCATTGCACAATGTTTCAAAATTTCCTCTCACTCAACGAAAACCAAAAAAAAAAAAAAAAGAAAGAAAAGAAAAAAGAAAAAAGTCTCCCTGTCCTCTCTTACTGTATAGCTTTTTTGACCTTAGCTGCGCTCAGAGGCCTTCGGCTCAGTCAGGCAAAATAAAACCGAGCGAGGCCCGCTGTTTGTTGGTAAAATGAAAAAGGAACTTTTAACTTCTGTAAAATGTTCTGTGGGTGGGAGCACTGGAGTGTGCCTACAAGTTCCTGGCTATTGATGACTTGTCAGAGGAGACCATGAAACTTCGTTTATCAGACTTTATATGCTGCCCCCCTCCCTCAGCAGCCAATCAACATAAAGGGCTCCCCTCAGTTCTGTCAGTTCGTTTCCTCCAACGTGTGTCTTACAGGTGATAAAAACTGGCTGCAGGGAAGACTTTACATGCTTAAACTTAAACTTGCATTTGTCTTTTTAAATGCTATGTTTTTTGAAGACATTAAGGAAAAACTAAACATCTATTTGAAGGGTTATTTGAGCACAACAGGGCAGGTCAAACAATTTATTTAATACTGTTCTATTAAGAGAATAATGGAAAATAAAGTAATCTACAACGATAATCTCTTTTATGAAGGTTAATTCACGGGCTAAAGTAAAGGATTTATCAGAAATACTATATAATGTTTATGAAACCTGATCAGGAATTTAGAAATATTTCATTTATTTTCATAAATGCAACAAATAAGTAAGATTATCCAATTTTTGCATCACATTTTCAAGCCACTCTCCTGCAGTTCTAAACTTTTTTTTTCCTTTTTAGCAATGAGCTTAAAGTCTCAACAGATAATTTATTTTTAAATGATGTGTTAGATTCGCAGCAGCAGGATTTAAGTGCAAAGTGTGTGTGATGCGCCTCACTGTTAACCATCGTATGCCAAACTGCTGCCCTGAAACTAACTGACTGAAAGTCTCTGAAGGCGTCGTAAGATGCAAAAATGAAATAAATAAGCAGTCCTGTGAGGAAAACGGAGGCAAGATATCGATAATGCATGCGTGTACACACACATACACACATACACATGCATCTAGCCAGGCGTGAGACGTCCTCTAGGTCTTTTTTCTAATAATTACAGGTGATCATTTACCTTTTATACCATCCCTTATGTGGAAAGTTCTAATTCTAACTTTTAAAAGTCTGTGGAATTGGTTATAAACAATTAGTATCTTACCTGCTGTAGGTAGCTTGCTGAGAGATTTGCTCATTTGGAGAAAAAGTGTTTAGTTTGGATCAGATTCATGAGCTTACCACTAAATCAAGCAGGACCAAGACCAGAGTGTAATGCTGCCGTCTTAAAACAAACTTTAGCCTCAAAGGTTTCAAAGTGGTTTATGCAAATACTATTTTATGAACCTTTATTTCACTGTCAACCTCACATTTTGGCTATTTTAATAGATTTGTTGGGGTTTTAAACACAAATAGCAGCAGCTAGCTTTACTTCTAGTGCAGCCTGGGGGACTGTGTAAACAGAGATCTTTCAAAGAGTGACCTACAACAGGTAAGATATTGATTATTCATAACCTTTCCACAGAAATTCATTTTAAAGATCCGAACGATCCCTTTCAGCCCCTAACAAGACATTTAAATTTGCAGGCTTTATCCAAATAGCTTTAAACACCCTTGAATCAAAAACAGCAGTTATCCCTTCCTTTCTCACACATACACACACATCTACACACACACAGCTGGGAGATAAGATGAAGATACACTATCTGCATTGTAATCACTCAGAGTTGGATGAAGATTATGACTACAGTATCACTACAGGGCACAGAGGAAAACCTAGCAGAGGAACCGAGTGCCCCTACTGACAAACTGAGAATCTGACAAAAACATGTGGTATGTTTTCATTCACCAGTGTGTTGCTGTGCAACGTACTGTACTTTACAAGTCGCTCAAAAATGTCAGGGCAACATTACAGTTAGACGTGTTGTTGACAGGTATCTGAGCAAACCATGAGAGCTGCAACAACTAAAAATAAAAGCATGTTTCCTCAATGCTGAAATAACAGTTGAATAGTACTGTAACCATGCAGCACAAATCTGAATGTGTTTTATTAGTCCTGCTCGTTAAAGAGGAAGAATGCTGAGTTGTGATAAGGCAGTGCACGGAATAGATTACATGTTGTAAGATTAAAATACTGAAGTTATCTTGATCTTCTAACTTGGGTAAGAATGAGTGTCTACTCTTAAACTTGCAAAGACAAAGCCTTTTTTAAATACAAGCAGATGGTGATTACTGGGGCCTGACAGCAGAAAAACATAGGAAGCAATGTGTTGCAATTATTATTATTTTTTTTTTTATAAAATTCTGTCAAAATACACTGGCACTTCTATTAAGAACAACCCTGGAAAAAAACCATTGGACTGAACTGTGAATGCTTTAAATCCTAATAAAGTCGTACACTCTTTGAAATATCTCATGCATCTCTGGACAGAAATGATTGAAACCGTCACAAAGTAATTACTGGATGTTCCTCTTTGACTGAGTGCATATTTGGATCAAACCGATTCAAAATGTCCGCCACAGCTAACTTGGCAAACACAAAAGTTGGAGTTGCTGAAGCAAGTATCGGTGTGGTAGTAGCTGACAGTAACCGAAGAGTTGTGGCAGTTGTAAATGAAAAAAGGAGGCGGTAAGCTCCCAAACTTTATTACAAACATGCCATCACGCCAGGCGCCATTACAAAAACTCTTCTCTTCTTCTGCAGTTCTACCACACGCCACTCTGCCCCACCCTGTCACAGCAGCACCATCCAGTGACAAGAAGTAACAGTGCATACGCAAACCTACGCAAAACCTAACACTGAGCTAACTTTCAACATTCAAAATGGCCGCTACAGGTAATACAAAAATCTCTATAACTAAGTCATTTTTAGAGATGCTGAGCTACAATTTGGTGTAGCAGGAGCTGTCAGGAACCTCCAGCTGTACTCCGAGTGCTAACAGTTTGCTAAGCTCTCTGTTCAAAATTCAAAATGGCCACCGCAGCTAATATAAAGGAGGCTAAAACTAAGTCTCTGCTTACAGATGCTTCAGCTTCAAAACGTGACCAAAATATATTGAGGACTCAAAAATACGTCATGAACAACTGAATTAATTTTAATGAAGCTCTCAGAAACCAACAAATGGATTCATTTTGGAGTCATCCTGATTCAAGATGGCCGCCGTAGCTAAATGCACCAAGTGGTAGGCACCTTCAAGATTTTCTTCAGGAATTTTTCTCGTCGTTGAAATTGTTCCCCAGCAGCGCACGTGTGCAGCGCGTTCGCACGTTACTTCTGGGTGATCGTATTTGTCAGACTGTCTGTTCAGAGAGCTGTTAAAACCACACAGACTGAGGCCAACCCTTCCACCGGCCTTCCTTAATCACAGCTGCCTGAGCAGGACCAAAGACGTGTACAGTAGCTTTTTCCGAGGGTATTAATACACAAAGACACCAGCACTATTTCTATCACTGCTATTTTCAGTGGAGCCAAGAGATAGATTTGTTTTTTTTTTCTTGCCCAGCTGCAAAATGACTGAAAAAGTGTCTCACATTGCCTCTAACTAATCAAACCATAGAAATGTATGTAAATTACAGTTTAATTTGAGGATGACAGCAGTGTACAGGTTTAAAAAACAGCAATTGCATGAATTGCACGACCCAGTTTGCTTTTAGCTCTGCTCAGACTAGCTGTTAGCTTGTCAGAAAGAAACTTTATTTCTCCAAACCTCCTTCAGAGAGCTATATACCATCCCCAAGCCTTCCAACGAACCCCACTTCAAATGATCTGAGCTATCACTTTAATGTGCTTTTATAAGTTGAGTGAGCAGGGTAATGAATAATATGTTCCTGCTGAAATAAACAAGGCAGCTGCAGCTGTTTGAACTTCAGAAAGTTACCAGCATCATGATCTCTAATGCACCCTCATACTGCCGTGGACTTCAAAGTATCAGCAACACAACAGATGGTCCCTCTTCTCTTTAACCCCAACAGAGTCTCTGAGTCTTCTTTATGTTGGCTATTTTATTTTTATTCTTATTATTTTGTCAATTAAAACACAAGCATTTATTTTGATGTCCGAGTCCTATAAGATCTCAACTATTCTCTGAGGTTTTCAAACAACTTCTGCAGATTTATTTAATCATTTCACCCTGGAAGATGCCATGCTATTTTAGGTTTTTATTCTAAGAAATATCACAGATTGTTGCTGATTTGCTGTCTTACAAACCCGTTGAACTTCTCCCTGTTTTTATTTTCAAAATACTCAGCATTTCTAGGATCTGATCGCGCCGCTGGCCAGTTCTCGGTTAGTCTGCTTAGCTGTGAAATGTTTGACCAAATTTGGGAATTTTACAGGTTTTTAAAATGAATATTATTAAAAAATACAGTGCAACTTTATTTATAAAGCATCTTAATTGGCCAAAATGCTGCACACTGATAAAAGAACAGATTAAATTCATCACTACACGACTACTTTAACCTTTTGGTGCCCTAAACTCTGTTAAAATAGATTACTGATAACATATTTTAAAGATTTACTGAAAGGTAAAACGTAATGCATTTCATACCTCGTTTTAAGTACTTCTTTTATGTTATTTGTCGTTTTACTAAGTGCTGCCTTAACTCAAGATGATTTCAGCAATATCAATATTTAAGATGTTATTTCTGAATACTCTGAAACTGGTCTGTTACTTAACTTTGTTTCTGTGAAAACTTTTTTTTTTGCCTCAGAGTTTGGTTTTCTGATTGTGTCACTGTTTGTTTTCCTTGCGGCGTGAGAGATAAAGCACTTGCAGCACACATTACCATCTCAACAACAGTGATACGACGTTAAATGAGGAACCTGGAACTTGTCTTTCAGATTCAGTTCCTTGAAAGTTGCCTTTAAAGGAATCCTTTACGTGCCATACGGTCAGGGTGATCCAGGCTTCACTGTAGGATCTGTTTTATTTGGTTTTCTTTGACGCCAAATAGGTTTAGTTCAATAGTTTTTGTGCCAGTTCTCAGTGTCAAAGGAATCAACATTTTTTTAAACAAAACTGCATTTGAGAAGGTGCTAAATCTAGTATTTAAACTGCATTTTTCTAGATATTTTTTCCAATAAAGCTAAAAGGAGACACTGTTAGAACTGCTGCGATCACACTCCATGTGATGGTAAAAGAGAGAAACTGCAAAAGATGGTGGCAGATAAGAGTTTTGGGTGTATTACAACAAAAGGTGTTTGCACACAACTCAGCAAAGTGATACAAGCTAACATCTCAGCCGCAGAAATGGTTCAGAGCTTCTTTTCGTTAAACACATTTTAAGGCGCAAACATAGCATATCAAATAAATAACCCGTGTAGTGTTGTTTCATGTTTTCCACATTCTGCAGGCAGATTGCCACATCATAAAAACAACACAAACCAGATCACATGTCACTGTTTTGCAAAAAATTACTTCCATCTCTCATGTGCGCATGAATCTCAGCTACTAACACACGAAACTTTAGCTCTGCATCTGAACAACAGCCATGTTTGTGGTGTTATACGAGCTGTAGCCATCTTGAATTAAACTGAATCCAAAGGTTAATGATTTTGTCGTATTTACCTTCTGAAAGTTTTAATTAAATCTGTCCAGTGGTTCATGAAATATTTTGCTAACAGGGGTGGATGCCAACAGTTAATGCTCAGGTTTTCAGCAAACATCTTGTGCAACAAGCAGCACTTGAAACATATGCTGTAGATGACTCACAGCTACAACTACACCAAATATTAGCACGGCATCTGTCAAATTGAATGAATTTTGTGTTTCCTATGTTGAGTTGGCTGTGGTGGCCATCTTGAATGAGATTGACTGCAAAAGTTAATCAGCTGTACATCCAGTTTCATTAAAACTCATCCAGTGAATCATGAGATATTTTAGTAGCAGCCACATGTACACTCCCACACAGTCACCAGCAAAATAAATGTGCTTTGTTGCTTCCCTGGTAAAACTTTTAAAACTAATAGAATTATACTCACCGTATGTATTTCATATTATTATTATCTTTCAGCCACGTTGGTGCAGAACAAAGCTGCAACATGTAATAAATCGCCCCTCGGACATGTGACAGCTTCCAGTGTTTTGCTGCGTTTGCATTTATTGAATTGATTCATTTCAGTTCTGTTGTATGTGCACGCTCATCAGTTTACATCTACCAAAATAACAAAAATACGGCACATGATTTCAGCTAAAAAGGCACTTAAAAGAGTTCACATTTTAACAAACGGCTGCAAGAAGATGAATTATTTACTCTTCTCTGTTTATATAATCCCAAATTGAATTTTATTTAATATAAATATGAGAGGAAATGGTGTCATGTCTGCAGCTGACTGCTGGTTGCATTGCTACCTCGGTTATTTTTCATGTCAAAGTGCTTCTGATGAGACGCCATATTGTGTCTGGTGTAACATTAGCGTGCCAAGTTTTTGTGCAACAGACATAGGACATGTTGCACGCAGGATTGTATGTGGGAAGGTGGTTTGTGGTGTAAAATGCTTATCAAGATATTAAAAGGACAAAGACTTCAGTTTCCACACATAACAGACAAGTTAGCAAAAATCTCCCCGCAGATTTTGAAGAATTAATGGATGTCTCAAGACTTTTGTACATTTCTGTGCAACAGATCACGTTATAATTGCACAACTTATTCAAGCTAAATACTGTTTGCTGTGAGATTAGAAGGTAAGAAAGTTGTTTTTTTCAGGGTCGTTTTTAATAAATAGTGATATTTTTTACAGTCTGAGAGAAATTTTTACTCACTTTTTCACAGAAAGTCGATTAATAGAATCAATATCTCTCCCCCTCAAAAAACAAGCATAAATGATTATAGCTGCAGCAAAAAGGTGTTTATTAGCTTGTTTATCCCTTATGGCTGATTAAATGAGAGGCACATAGTACAGGTTAACCTCTAGAAGTGAATATTTTGCTGTAGTGTTTGTAGTTGCAAATCCAGCATCATGCATATTTATCATTAACTTGTTTTGACAGCTGGACTAGCAGTCTGGAACTAGTCGAGTTAGAATGACTGGCTTTCTCACTTTCAGTACCAACTTTAAGACCAATGTTGTGTACCAACATCATTTAGTTTAACCCCAGGTTGGCTGCATTGAGTGTTTTTGTTTTTTTGCACTGCCTGGTTTACAGTTTAACTGTTGGAGATAGGCACCAGCTTCCAACGACTCGGAAAGGAGAAACGGGTAAAGTAAATGGATGGATCAACTGACAGTTTACTAGATTTTCTGGTTTAAATGCTAAGCAAAGCAAATAAAGTGCTGAACAAACATAAAAACTTATCCCCTCCCCATCAAACTTTTGGCATTAAAGTAAACAGAAGTGTTAAAAACGAGACAACACAAGGTTCAGAAATGCTTGCAGAGAAGTGCTGGTAATATTTTCCAAAAAATCTGCAGTGGATTAAACAACATTAAACTGTTCCATTAAGTGTGCCTGTAAGCTTTAAAGACAAAGCCACATGAAAAATAACACAGCCTTCCTGAAATGAACTACAAGAACACTAACAGACTTGCATTTATCTACCTGTGTCTACTCAAAATGTCTTTTGTTATTGCCCTCCGCCGAAGGTGTGTGTGTCTGTACTGTTGGCAAAATGTCCCATAAATCATTGAATGGATTTTAAAGAAACTTACAGAAAATAGTCACTCATGTACATATACAACTGATTAATTTTTGGAGTCAACCCGATTCAAGATGGCCCCCACACCTTACTGATCATAGCCTACACAAAAAAGTCTGAGACAAATCCCCAACTTACACTCTGAGGGATGACTGATCGCACAAGATCTGCTTTTAAAACTTTGCCATGAACTATTGGAACCAACTCTGTCTGTCTGTTAACAAAATATCTCATGAACAGCTCACACACAACACCTTCTCTAGCAAATTATGTAATATATTGCAATATTGGATGAGATTGTGCACAATGCCACTTTTGAGGTTTGACCAAAATGACTATAGCTTATTTCTCAAAAATTTAGCATAAAAGGCAGTGTGCGATATGCATTCCTTCATGGAAGTCGAGGGATTTACATTACATTATTTACATTTACATTTACATTATTTTACATTTACTGTTTCTTACATTAGACTATTCAAAGCTTCAGTTAGGTGAGATGTAAAATAAGACTTCCAGCTTTTGTTTTAAGTGTAAGTGACACGTTGTGAAATTCCATTTTTGCGACCTGCGTCTTTGACCAACGGAGCAGCCTTCTGGTTTGGTCGCACCACAGGGTGTAACTGTGCACCTTACAGTTTCCAGTCTAAATGTTGTCACACAACACATATCTGCGCAGCTAAAAGGCTGCACACTCATGCAGACAGTTATGCTGGCACCTCCTAATCATAGTTGTGCAGTTTGGGCCCTTGGGCTCGCTGCGTGAAGGTGTCAGCGTTCTCAACCCTGCTTCTGTGACCTTTTTTTTTAAAAAACTGAAGAAAACACAGTCTGCTGGTTTTCAATTTACTGGTACTGCTACATGTTTCCTAACGCTGAAAAAACCCAGCTATTGCACAATCACCCGATCAAATTTTGGATGAAAGCTGCAGCCATTTCTCAGCAGATGTATATATATTTATTGTGCTGTTATACATAATTTCTGCTGACAGTCAGTTTTTTTTTTTTAAATAGACATTTGGAGGTTTGCTGAGAAAATTCACAGCAAACAGGGTCACGAGGACGTTGCCCACAGTGCCTCTGCAGAGGGGGAATGACACGCATGACCACTGACTGTGGAAAACAGGATACCGGGTACGTCGCAACAGGAAGTGTTGCACTCCTCCTCTGCTGAACATCAGTTTGGCCAGAATGACTGCAGGTTTGATGTCCACACTCTGTAACTCCTGCAGCCGTATTTAAATTTCGTAATCGTCTTCGCTCACCATTTCTTCTGAGCTAGTTGAGTAATTCAGTCGAAAAGAAAAGCCATGAAACAAGTTTTAACCAAAAGGGGTGGGGGGTGGGAGGGAGGGAAGGTAAAATGTGTTTTTTATGTTAATAAATGCAAAGCAAATAGTAATTTATTTGGGTAAACTGTGACTAAATGAAAACACAAGTAATCTATGAATCATCCAGAACAGCTTTATGATGATATTTATGACATATAATATTAGTTTAAACAAACAATAAATTTACAAATGAAACTACATGCATTTGTTGTTTAGTGGTTCATTTAAAGGAAATAATTATCTCTGGTATTTTATGCAAGAAAAAAAAAAACAATCGCTAGGGCACACAAGCCAGTGTATCTCTCGTGCCGGTTCCAATCCCAGGTAAATAGTGAGGGTTGTGTCAAGAAGAACATCTGGCATAAAACTAGCATGCATGTTCATCCAAGCAAGACCATACTGGATTGGTCGAAGTCCTGGTTAACAATGACAAACAGGGTGCCAGTGGAAAGTGTGCTGTTGTTAGTCAAAGACTGCGAGGAGGGAAACGTGCCAGGAGACAAGAGGATAAGGGAAAAGTCAAGAGTGTAGGACTGAGCGTAGCATCTCTGAATGTAAGGACAATGACAGGCAAAGGTAGAGAGCTGGCTGACATGATGCAGAGGAGGAAGGTAGATGTATTATGTGTGCAATTGACCAAGTGGAAGGGCAGCAAGGTTCGCAGGATTGGGGCAGGGTTTAAGCTGTTTTAAACCCTGGTGTGGATAGAGAGGGAAATGGAGTAGGGGTGGTCCTGAAGGAGGAGTTAACAAGGAATGTAGTCGAGGTGAAAAGAGTGTCAGATGTTGATGTGTCTGAAGGTAGAAGTAGAACGCCTGATGTTCTATGTTGTCAGTGGTTATGCTCCACAAGTTGGTGGGATGTAGAAGAGAAAGATAAATTCTGGAAGGCTTTTGATGAAGTGATAGAGAGTATTCCTAAGGAGGAGAGACCTATAAGAGTGGAAGCAGGAGTATGTAGGTAGTCTAAGCTGGAAAAGGTAACCTGTTGCTGCTACAGTAACAGTGATTAGAGAGACATGTAGGAAGGTACTTGGTGTGTCATCTGGACGGAGAAAAGATAAGGAAACAGTGATGAAATAGTTAGGTGCAGGAAGTTAGCCAGAGGAAGAGGTTAGCCAGGAAGAAACAATAAATATAAGGAGATGCAATAAAGAGCAAAGAGGGAGGCAGCAACGGTAAAACAGGAGGCGTATGATGAGTTGTACAAGAGGCTGGACACTAAGGAGGGAGAGGGGGACAGAGAGACCAGGCTGGAAAGGATGTGCAGCAGGTTAGACTGGTTAAAGATAGAAACAGTAATGCTCTAACAAGAGAGGAGAGTGTGATGGGAAGGTGGAAAAAGTACTTTGTGGAGCTGATGAATGAAGAGAATGAAAGGGAAAGAAGAGTAGAGGTCACAGAAACTGTGGACCAGGAAGTGGAAAAAGTTAATGAGGATGACAGGGAAGGCAGTTGGACCTGATGACATACCAGTGGAGAGATGGAGATGTCAAGGAGAGATAGCAGTGAAGTGTTTGAGAGTGAGAAAATACCTGAGGAATGGAGGAGAAATGTCTTGGTGCCAATCTTTAAGAACAAGGGTGATGTACAGATTTGTAGCAACTACAGGAGAATTAAGATGATGAGCCACACAATGAAGATCTGGGAGAGAGTTGTGGAAGCTAGACTTAGATTAGAGGTGACTATTTGTGAGCAGCAGAATGGTTTTATGCTAAGACAGAGCACCACAGATGCCGTCTTTGCTTTAAGAGGGAGGCAAGTGGAACAGTGAGGCTACAAGGTCAGAGGTCACAAAGGTGCAGGACTTCAAGTACTTAGGGTCAACTGTCCAGGAAAACGGGAAGCGTAAAGAGATGAAGAAGAGAGTCCAGGCAGGATGGAGTGGATGGAGAAAAGGTTCAGGAGTGATTTGGGACAAAAGGGTGTCAGCAAAGGTCAAAGGAGAGGTTTACAAGACAGTGGTGAGAGCAGCCATGTTGTTTGGTTTGGAGACAAAAAGATAGGAGACTGAAGATGTTGAGGTTCTTCTTCGGAGGGACATGGATGGACAGGATTAGGAATGAGGACATCAGAGGTAGCACAGGTTGGACGACTGGGCGATAAAGTTAGAGAGGACAGACTGAGATGGTTTGGACATGTGCAGAGGAGGGACAGAAGGATGTTAGAGACAAAGAGGACAGACTGAGATGGTTTGGACATGTGCAGAGGAGGGACAGTGGGTATATTGGTAGAAGGATGTTAGAGACGCAGCTGCCAGGAAAGAGACAAAAAGGAGATATATGGATGCAGTTAGAGAGGACATGGAGGGAGTTGGAGTGAGGACAGAGGACACAGAGGACAGAGTTAGATGAAGGAGGATGACTCGCTTTGGCAACCCCTGAAAAGGGAACAGACAAGAGAAAAAGAAGAAGATGTATGCAAGAAAAAAGCAAACACTGAAGACGTAAAGATAAAAAAACACATCTAAATCTTTGTTTGAGTCGAGCAGATTCAATTCTTTTAGGATTAGAATAAAAATCAAAACAAGAGCAGAAAAGAATAACCCACTGTTTCCCTCAAATAATAAATTAAATATCTTAAATGTACTGTAAATATGTATCTAACCTGAGTAAATACATAGTTACTCATAAATCCAAAACACAAGGTGAAAAGAATCAAGCAGCGTCTCAGAGTAAAGTGCTTCTGATCAGGAAAGTGAGGAAACGCCCACAGCCTCGCTCAGAGAAGTGATCCACTCGAGTCTTACCGTCACTCTCTGTAAACATCCAGCAGCGAGCTGCAAAGGTGTCGGCTGTCGGGGAGATGTTGAACCGCTGGAAGCAAATTGCCAAAGGTGGTTTAAAAATGCAAGCTTTCTATATATCTCAGAATTAGCAGGGGAACTAAAAACTTCCTTAAATCTACCAATTTAGGTTGGTCCCGTAGGGCTTCTTCTTCTTCTCCTTGTTCTTCTTCCTTATTAAAACAAGAAGGTGGCAAAGACTTACTATGAGAAACAAGATGTCAAGCGTGCGAGTTCCCTTCTGATGCTGACCAGTTCAGTTTCAGGCTCTAATAATGACTCTGCTCTTACTGTTCATGAAAGAAAAAAGACTCTTCCAGCTTTTTTTTTTAGTTTTTAATTTACGTTTTCTTTTCAAGCAACAGATTCCATGTGAGGAAACCAGAGATTTTTCCAAACATGTGTTCAAGGGGATGTGAGACGAAAACACCTGATGCTTCCTTTTTTATCATTGAAGAGGAATATGTAAATGAGAGAACAGAGTGGCAGGATGTAAATAAGCAGGTAATTACAGAACAAATTAGTAAAACAAGGTCTAAGTTAACCAACAACATGTTTTAATCAGACTCGTGTCTGAGCAACAGTGGTAATAATATCTAATGAGTACCTATAAAATCAAGTTATTACAACAGTTTATCCTGACTAATTGTGTCATTTAAAAAGCTACATTTTTCTGCTAATAGTTTGCTGTGTTTCAGCAGGTGGATTATGGTCAAATCAGCCTATTCAAAATAAAAATATAATAAAATAAAAGACGAAAAGTACAAAAAAACACTAAGTAAAGCTGTAGTGTCTTCATAAACAGTTTTTTTTAATGCAGTCGTGTTTCTGAGGATGAGGAAACATCTCTTCGTGTTAAACTGCTCTATAACTCGAAGGGAAAAGGTGAAGTAGCTTTTTATAGCAGTGAAATGTATTTGCTGCAAGGCATTTTTGTAAAAAAAAAAAAAAGGGATTAAAGAAATTTGTTGAATTTGCAAACATGGGATTTAATCTAGTGTGCAGAAGAGTGCAAAAGTCTTACGACCATCAAAGCTTTAGATCTTGCATGAAGCTCTGCTTTTTGGACACCCTGTTATATTTAGGTGCCTTTTGACATCTGAATAATTCAAAAGTTTGTTTAAGTGGCTTAATAAACAAAATAAATGAATGCATAAAAGAGAGAATGTCTCTAAAGGTTGTCAAGTACAGCCAGACAAAGAATGGTTTAAAAAGAGCTCATGTATTTTAAAAAAAACACCATTAAGATGCTTTTTTTCTGATGAAACCTGCCTGAAAAAGTGAAAACTACAGAGAATTTTTTCAGTTCTGTGAACAGTGGAAGGTCAGCATTAGGGCCTGTGTTTCCTGGCTGATAGTCCCCCGAGGTTTCAGTGGCCATTGTGTGTTTCACAATGGCATGGAACGCTCGCTCAACAAGCGTGCAAGGGGACATCCAGCCCTCTCACTTCTTTTTCCTGATTCCTCATTTTCTATGGACTCCACAGGCTTCACCTATCAGAGACGGGGCTGCTGATATTATTAGACGAGGGTGAATCACATGGCACATGGACATTCATACACACGCGCACCAACGCACACGGATTATTCACAATTTGTTTCTGTTTGTTTCCACACGGCACATTTGTGTAAAGCTCTGCAGCAGCACGGTCAAATCTGACATCTTGACGTGTTAAACAATGCATCTTTTAAAAAAACTCTTTATTCCCTAACTACACACTCAAAAACACACATGTTTGCCCATATTTAACCATATAAGGCTTTGGGCCTCTATCCCACCAAACAACCAAGTTCCTCTTTCTTTCTTTATGTATTGCTCAAGTCAGACAAAGATGAGTCAGTGCGGATATTAATCATACTTTTTTGTTATCTTCACATCTCACTCTGCTAAGTCCGCCCGTCGGTTAGGCTATTTAAAAAAAAAAAATTGAGAACTTAAAACTTTGCTTAAACTATAATTATTTTTAAAAAAAAACATGTCTCTAAAGAACATGTTGTCTCTTTGTGTTCATCGTTATTTTGTGTTGTTTATCGTAGGTTTGCTGAGAATTTTCTCACTGTTCACAACTATTTAGACAAATTTACTTAATCTAAATGGATTTAAATTGCTGGTAGACATGCAGACAGTTCCACTTTTTTGTCTCTTTAAAAGCAAAATGGGAAACTAGTAAACAAGTTTTTTTATTAATAATAAATGTTCTTTATTACTTAATGTTTGTGTAAAGTTCAGTAATGCAACTCAACTCAACGTTTAGTGTCATATACAGAGAGAAATCATGTTTCTCTAAGCAATGAAATGTTTTTTTTGCTGCCAACAATGACTGCCAAACAGTATAAAATCATCGTATAAAAAGAGTAAGTAAAGAGATAAGAAGCAAGAACACAATAAAAGCAATATACAATATGGACTTGTGCAGAAATATAACTTTAAAGACAAAGACAAGCTGCAATAACTGTGCCTATCAGTACAAATCAGTTACCTACATCAGCTGAAGGTGAAATAATAAGTAAATAAAGCTAAACTAGAAGTTTGAGTTTATTCTGGGTTTAGGATAAGGATAAGTACAGTTTTTAGTACAGTTTTTAGTGACTGTCAGGACAAAAAGTTTCTGCAGCAAACTCCTGTCACATGCACCACCTGGTGGCCGGGCAGTTGATTAAAAAACAAAAAGCTTTTTGCACACTTGGGTCTCGAGTGTTTTGAGGAGGGAGCTGAAGAGCAGCGGGGGCTCGCCAAGGAAGAAACACACACAAACCAGGGATGAAACTCTTTACTTGTGGTTAAAAAGAGTTTCTAAAAGTAGAATCTTAACCTGTGGGTCCAATTTACATTTTCTGTTAATGACACCCTGTTGACGCTGTACTTTAAAGACTTTTGATAAATAAAGTTTGGGTTGGCTTCAGTTATCCTGAGCTAAATGTTTAGAAGCTGTTCAGATTTGTAATTCCTCTCGGTTGATTCGACTTACAGATGTTTTGTGATGGGATTTGTTCAGCCCTTTAAATGTCCATCAGTTCATCCATTTTCTGCAGTGGTCGGGTTGCGGAGGCAACAGATCCAGGAGGGAAACCCAGACATACCTACCAAAGCCAGAGAGGATAGATAACTCTTTCAGCAAGTATGGCCCCCAGTGTCTTCTCCTAATGGGATGTACCTGGAAAACCTCCACAGGGAGGTGCTCAGGAGGCATCCTAATCACCACCTCAGCTGACTCCTTTCGTTGAGGAGGATCAGCAGCTTTACTCTGAGCTCTCCTTGTATCACCTTACTGAGGAAGTTCATTTCAGTGGCTTGTATTCATGATTTCATTCTTTTGGTTATGATCCACACCTCATAACCACAGGTGAGGATTGTAAATTGGGAGCTTTGCCTTTTGTCTCAGCTCTCTCTTCACCACAACAGACCGGATCAACGCCTTCATTACTGCTGACGAGGCCCCGATCTGTCAACACGTCTCCCACTCTATCCTACATTAAAATGTGATTTTGAAAGATTTTCTGGTAATCACAAGAAATTTAGATTTTATAAAAGAAACATATGAACTCGTTATCTTGAGAAAACAAGCTCTGTTGTCTCGACATAATAAGATAACCAACTTATCTTGAGTAAACAAGGGTCGTTATTACAAGCTGTTATCTCAAGATAAATTTCTAAACTCTTCTTGGCTTCTGTAAGAAAGCCCTTCTGCATTTTATATGCTCTTTTTGTCCAGGAATTATAATTATTATGATGAGTTGAGTATCATGAGTTGAAATAAAGATAGTCAGTAAGGCTAAAAGCTAAAGCTGTAGCATGGATTTGCAATAATGCTGGTGTGTAAGTGCAACAGGTGTTGTGTTTAAGTTTTAATTTTCAGTGTGGACAGGTAAACAAAAACAAACTCATGAGGGTTCAGGGGCCGTCTATAAATTCCAACACTGTGGTTGGGGTTAGGGAGGTGATGTTTGTAGATTTATAGTCGTTTGATGGCTTGATTAGAGGTTTGAGATCCTGGAAGAGAGAATTTGTCCAACTTTCCAAGGTTGCTGAACCCAAACAATGATCTGCTACATTGCTCTCAAACAAAATGATGTCTGTAAGTGGATCTGTGCACACAAGTTACCAAAACTGAAGGAACAGATTACAATATCACGCACATGGCTTCTTACACTGATTTTTAAAATCTGCAATACTTGCCATTAATTGTTAAAACAGTCACTTAAAGGTATTCATTGCAAAGTCACACACACACAAAAACATAAAGCAAAAACCTTTATTGACACAATGTTTTTCTCATATTGATGGTTATTGATGGTGTCCTTAAATTAAAAATTCTAAGTAAAACTTGTGACCTGATGCCAACTACCACATGCTTTTGTTCACCAGAAACAGCCAAAGTGACTGAAAATAAATTAAACCTTAAACTTTCCAGTTTAGAAGATGTTTTGCAAAAGCTGCTTGAGTTTGAAAGCCAAGCTCGGTCTTCATGGCGCTCCACTGCCTCGCTTGATCCCCAATATTTAATCTAGACAGTTATCTTATTCGCTCTTTCTCTTTTCCCTCATGTTTAGCAAAAAACAAAACAAAACAATGTATGATCATTTGACTGCTTCATTGAATTAGTAAACTAAATACCAACCATGTTTAGGATATAATGTGTATATCTACCATGCTAGCTTGTTTATACCACACATTGTGTACCCTTTTCTTTCTTTTTTGTTTTTTTTGTGGACTATTTAAGCGCAGGCCGGTGACTCATCCTGCACTTCACACAAATGTAGGCTATAATATGCACTGTCTATAAAAACATGCTATTGAAGGAGATAATTCAGACCCATTTTGGAATGCAAATCGGGATAACTTTCCTCAAAATATAAAATTTTTAAGCCACTGGTACGATACTTCAACATTTATCATCTGGCAACGCTGAGCCTAATGCATGTTATTTGGGTGATTCAAGCTCCCACTTTTTTTTTTAAGTCTAGTAGTTTGTTTACATTGAGTGCAGACCCACATTTCAGAATTGTAGTCAAATATATTTGAAAAACTACTGAAGTTTTCAAACTTCACTATTTGATATAGTTCAGGACAGGGGCATCACTAGGTTTTAAGGACAAGGGGGGCTTAGCCCCCAGGAGATGCACAGGATGTGAGCAAACATAGTGGGCGAGAACAAAATTTCTCAAACAGCCAACAAAACAGATTTATGAGAGTTAATAATGAAATAATATATGGTTATTTATTTAAACTCATATTCTGGCCACATTATATTGAATTTTTGTAAAACAAAACAAACAATCAAAAATTTTTTGACACCAAAATTATTTAGGAGGTCTTGAAAACATTTTAAAACAGGCCTAGTGACGCCACTGGTTCAGGATAACCTTTGCTTTAGTACTTCATAATAGGTGCCTTTGATTTCTTTGAAAATTTCAGCTACTATAGTTTTCTCAGTATAGTCTCAGTACCTTTTTTTTAAAACTTTATTTAAAATAATCAGGTTACAAACAAAACAAGTATCAAAAACTTACAGGTTGAATTGTATACATTTAAAGTAAAAAAAAAACAAACAAAAACAAAACAAAAATAAATTTAAACCCATACCACACAAATACAGAGGTTTACAATAAATCAAAATGATTAATTAAAGTACAAAGTTGTTGAGCAGTTTTGTCTCAGTATGTTACGGCCCTGGGCCTTGTTGGGCTTGGGTGGCAGGGTTTGTCTGTTTTTTGTGCTCCTCCCCTTTACAGGTGCTGCTGATTGAATCATTTGGTGCAGAGTACTTTAACCTGGCTGTCTCCGTCTGCTGGGTCGCTGGTTGCCCTCAGCGTCCACTCTGCCGCTGGGATGTTTGGTGGCCAGGCCTCAGTTCCCCTCAGTTGTTTTTTTTAATAAATATTTATTTATATGCACTTTAACCACGGCTTGGTTTCACGTTTTTGTTACGACCCTGAGCCAGTCGTAACACAGTACCTCGGTTGAGTACATTGATTATATATAACAACGGCCTGCCATAGACGGCCTTCAGAGAGAAACTTCTTGAAATCCATGATCCCGGGGCGGGATCCATGTTGGGACTCCCCTCTCATGTTTAAATGCCCCCCTTCCTCCCCTCCTGATCCTGATACGTGGCTGTTTGGGAGCGAAGCCGCGCTGTGGATCCCCGTCCGCCCGCAGCAGCAGCAGCCGCCGCCGACGGAAGCCTGGAGGAACTCGGGGTCCCGAGACAAGCCGGCCTGGATGGCAGGGACACCCTGGTGCACAAACCGCCAAAACCACAAGGTATTTGCAGATAAAAGTGCCCGATTTCAGGCTGATGTGTCCGGTGGAGTAGCATGACGTTTCTGGAACTGATGCTAGCTGTTAGCATGAACTTGCTGTGACTACGTGCCTCCGCAGCTAACCTCTTTATTAACCCCCCATTACACTGCTTTTTATGTCCACCCACTCCACTTCAAACTTGGTACGTGTTTAAACACTTTTCAGGTCACTTTACCCCCTTTATTTCCTGCTCACATTAGTAAGTGTTGCGAGGCAGATGTTGGTCCATGTGAAGTGGACACTGATCTGTTTTTATCCGGATTATTGATCTGTGTCAGCCTTTGTGCAGTTTGTAAATATCAGGTTGCAGCGATTTTTAAAGGTAGCTGCGCCATCTTTGCACAGACTTTTTTTTTTTTTTGAAGAGGTAAAAATATATTTATAAATGGGCTGCTGCCAAGAGGAAGTCTGGCTGGAAGTCTGGCTGGAAGTCTACAGTTTTCTGTCTGGACTGCTGCAGCTGTTTCTGGAATAATCTGCCTCTTCACTTCAGGCATGTTTGGACTTCCAGCCCCGGATTAAAGCAGGACAGTTTTCTCCCACATTCATTGACTGAAAGGGGGGAAAACAAATGCAAAAGGGCAAAAATGTGCTTATCACAGAAACTACACATGGGCTCTGATTTACATGTAATGCAACAACAAACATATGAACCACTGTATTTAAATTGGACCAGATCAGAACCTGACCGCTTTACCTGCAAGCAGGTCACTTCCTGTCAGTAGCTGGTTGATGCTGCAAGATGTGCAGCTGCAAGCAAACAATAACACTGAAAAATGAGTTATTTGACAACTGAAAGACTTCTGATGTCAGGAACAGTAGAAGGCGTGTTCGATCCGTTGTGGTTTTAATGTTGTTCGTTCACCAGGATCAGACTGTGGTTCTGATTTCTGCAGGAGCTTCCCGAGACATCTGAGCCAGGGTGCTCGGTGCAAACAATCCGGACCGTGGCTGGATGTCATCATGCTGGTTGGAAATTCTCATTCATTCATACGTTTTCGTCTGCTTGTCTGAGGTCAGGCCGCAGGTCTGAGGCAGCAGGACGAGGAGGGAAACCCAGACTTCTCTCTCCAGCTCCTCCTCCTCTAAGGGAATCTCAGGCGTTCCCAGGAAGGAACAGGATCTACAGTATGATCCCTCCAGCCAGTTCTGGGTCTGTCCCAGGGTCTCCTTGTGGTTCGGGCGTCAAATGGCCATCTCCCTTTCGGACGTTTATTTTTTTATAGGAGACTCTGCAGCACTTAAAACTCTGCACTTTGTTTAATTTATTACTATTTTTTCTTGTCAAACCAGCACAGTTGTGGCTTTTCATCTGCCCTATTTGTGTTATTTGTCTCTCAGGAGCCTCATTCTCTAATCCAAAACGTAAGATAGCCTCTATTATTGTTGTTCAGGGTTGAGGTCCGGGTCTGATTGCAAATGCACACCTGCAAGAGTTCAGAACAGGACATCGGGGATCGTTTGAAATGTAAAACCTCCTCGCTTGAATGAAATACCGAACACTGAAATAATCACTGGTTTGTTCTGCATTCAGTAACAGAAAAATACTCCTTTTGCAGCATTACTGGTTGCACGTGCCGCTTGGACCGTGGGACGGATGAACGTTGGAAGCTGCTGGAAGCCCAGCTGGGCTGTAGCCGCTCTGCTTGTCCCTGTTGGTCTGCTGATGCTGACCTCCAGGGGGGTGTTGAGCAGCCAGAAGATGACACAAGCCGCCATGGCTCAGATGACAGCCGCAGCTGCAGGACCAGGGCCCAGCCTGACCGATGACCTCCCCGGCCTCCAGGCAGTTGCAGACTTTTTAACCAGCGAACGCACACACGTTTGGCTCCTGTCCCTGGTGGGCTCTGTTGTCGTAGGCCTCAGTGGGGTTTTCCCCCTGCTTGTTATTCCCATTGAAGCTGGAGCAGCCCTCAAAACAGAAGGTAAAAAATGGCAACATGAAGCCAAAGTGGACCAGTAAAACGTGTTCAGGGTAAAATTTAGAGATTCCATTTTTATCTTCAAAAAGCAGTAAGAAACATTTGCTATACTACCAAGAACTCAGTATAGCAATGGCTGATTTAGTATATTTATGTGTTCCCCTCAGCAGGAACGTGGATTTGCATCATGTTTATCATGTACCTGTGAACTTAACATTTTAAAAATACTGAAACAAGTTATTAAATGTCTGTAATTAAAACACGAAGGTCTGCCTCATCAGTTTAACTGAATTGGAGAAGTATTTGTCACACGAGTGGTGACCTGTTGCAGCATCTGTGCAAGTTCACAACTTTTTTTTTTTTTGATAGGATTTCAAGATCTGTAGCGTCTGTAGAGTTCCTTAAACTGAGCGGAGAATAAAAAGTCTGTCATTCATTGCAACAAGAAGTAAGAAGCTTGCAGATTTGTGAGGCTGCAGTCGAGCGCAATGATGCTTTGATTAATTTACTTATTAGCCTTTTTATATTTATACTAATTTATAACTAAACTATTGTCATTTTAATTAAATTTGGTATTAATCAACATTGAAAAACATAGGATTGTATATTTTGTAATTTGGACTCCTTATTTTCTTTAAGTCAGGCGAGAGAATGATATTTTTCCTAAACATTATGCTTGATTACACATCAAAAAATGGCAAATTTAATTGTTTTATGCTCTACAATATGATTCAGTTGATATTGCGTCACATATAAATGTCCTATAACGTAATCTACATTCTTATTGTAAGTTCCTGTGGGTCAGGCTGAGGGGCCCCACCCACAGGAACGTGGCGCTCCTGGTGTATTTTGGGCTGAGGGTTGTTAAGTGCAGGCCTGCCCAGAGGTTAGTTAGGGAACTCGCTCAGAATAAAGTGTCTGTGCAGCAGGAGTTAGATTATAGGTAAAATTAGAGACACCACTCTGCATGTATGTGCTTCACGTGTTTATTCTCGAAACATTACAGAGGGGGAGCGAACTGTAAATTTGTATTTAAGTGTAAACCACAAGAAATTGAAAGTCTTTATTAATCATACCTTAGAGTAATTTGTGCCCCGTTCCTTCTCTGTGCTTTGCCAGCTGGGTGTCAGAAGCTGAAGCAGCTTTTGAGCTTTGCTATTGGAGGTCTCCTTGGTGATGTTTTCCTTCATCTCCTTCCTGAGGCGTGGGCGCTCTCCGGCCCTTCAGGTGGGTCTCCGGTGTTACAAACACCTCAGTGTACAAATCGGGTTGACCCTGTGTGCCGTTTTAAACTTGTATGATGTGTTTTTTTATGTGTTATTACTGCTGGTGTTTCATTATGTGTTATTACTGCTGCATATCTTGTGTTTCTTGGCTTTTTACGCAGACTTTGTACACCAAATCCAGCAAATTCTTAAAGCGTATGTTGAGCCAGAATTTGATATTTATCACCTGCTGCCATGAAAGGAGGGCAGTCATATAATTGCCTTTTTGTGTCTGATTGCAAAATATCTCATGAACGATGAATGCTTTTCTACAACTGATTAATGCTTAGAGTCAGCCCATTTCAAGATGGCTGCCATCTTAGCAAGTAGGAAAATGGCTGTAACTCAGTTAATTTTACAGATATTAAGCTAAAATTCAGTGTGTTGGTAGCTGAGAGTCTTCCCCATCACATACTTCAAGCACTAACAGGTCACGCAGGATCTTTGTTTAAAACTTTGGCGTGCAAGGCAGCGGGCGATATGCATTCTTTACATTAAAACATCTGCCCAATCATATGGGTTGACTTCAAACAGTTAATCAGTAGAAGATGTACAGTACATCCAGTGATAACTTTCTGAGCATTTTGTGAAAATTTCTTCAATGGTTCATGAGTTATTTTGCTAACAGACAAAGGAACATACACAGACTAATTACACATGATCGCCCACCTTTCATGTAGGGGTGGAAATCTTCACACTTTGATTCAAATATGATTTATTGATGCACTTTGAGTATCTTGAAACGTAAATGACCAGGGCTTATTTTACATACATAAACTCTGATTTATGTATAATTTATGCCTAATAAAGAGCCACAATAATATTTGTCAAAAACCCTCTTAATCACAGGCTGACCATCAGTTAGCATAGATGCTAACTGAACATTGAAAAGCCATAGAAAAGCTAATGTGATTAGCATCGTGTTTATCACTGGAATTTTAAACACAAATCAAACATTTCAAAGTCATTACTAGAAGCAGTCGTGTCATGATAACTTCAGATTTTACTTACAGACTTGTATTTTTTTGGGGTTGAGTGATGAAAACATGTGAAAACACAGCTTTACTGCAACATGTTTCTTTTTAACGAGGCTGCATTTATTATTTTTTGCAATGTTTTATATGGTACATATTTTCTAAATATTGCCTAAACAATGTCTTTTCATTTAAGTCTCCTGCAGTTAGTAGAAAGACTGTTATTTGTAGCACCACGGCTCGAGTATTATCCTCCTGCCCACATATTTACAGTCTGTCTGCTACCTTTCCAGCTGGTAAACAAAACCACTACACGACCCAGGGTTTGTGGGTAATCATCGGTCTGTTTGCCTTCCTTTTGCTGGAGAAAATGTTCCCAGACCAAGACGGCCTCCAGGATGCCGCCTCGGAGTCGGACCTGAATTTTAACCTTTCTGTGAGTGCTCTCTCTCTCTCTGTCCCGCACGTCAGTACAGGCCGCCGCATATTTCTGTTTGCACTGGCACGCTCGGTGGAGATGCTATCACGCTTAGTCTGCATATCTGTCAGAGGAGATCTGGTGACGGGAGCATCCAGTGACCTCTTGTACACCAGAGAGTTTATAACACCATGTCCACAGTTTGGAAGAAAGGCTCATGAGTTTCTTATACGTCTCACGATGAATTCAACAATGCAACACATTTTCAGTATTTTTACAGATTTTACCCTTTTAATCACAGCTGCTGAAGACAACAGGGCGATAATGTGTTTGTTTGCCTGTACCACGAGGAAAATATCTCATTAACTACTAGACGGACTTCACCAAAACTCTCCAAGAAATAATTACTGTCCGTAGCCTTAGCCTGCACAGAAGCAGCTGTAACCCAGACAGTTTTACAGATTCTGAGCTCAAATTTGTCAGCTGAGAGTCGTTCCATCCATCCATCCATTGTCTTCCGCTTATCCGGGGTCGGGTCGCGGGGGCAGCAGCCTAAGCTGGGAGACCCAGACTTCCCTCTCCCCAGCCACTTGGGCCAGCTCCTCCGGGGGAATCCCAAGGCGTTCCCAGGCCAG
>NC_051444.1:5611194-5614443 GCF_001649575.2 Kryptolebias marmoratus
AGCCGCTTGTATTCGCGATCTCGTTCTTTCGGTCACTACCCAAAGCTCGTGACCATAGATGAGGGTAGGAACGTAGATCGACCGGTAAATCGAGAGCTTCGCTTTTTGACTCAGCTCTCTCTTCACCACGACAGATCGGTACAGCGCCCGCTGTTTTGTCGTTCACAAAACAAAAATAAGGTACTAACAGATCATGCAAGATATTGGACTAATTCATGAGAATGCACGTGTTGCATTCAAGGTTTGACCAAAATAGCTTTAACTCTGTCAATTTCTAACGTAAGACGGTTTTACTCTAAAACTTTGGCATGAGAGGTGGCGGGCGATATGCATTATTTGAAGGAATGTCAGGCCTTTAGTTTTACTAGTGTTCATGTTGTGCATCAGTATGATGCCCACTTTATATTCATTTAAAGTTCCTTTAAACTCGCATATATAAACTGTTTAGCATACTGATTTACATCTATTCATATTATATTTAATTAATTAATGTAAGCCTAATAATTATAATGAATGTATGAATGAGGAATGTTATGTAATGTAAAGACACGGTTATCCTTCCTGCTGCCTTTTTTTTCTGCCATTGAGGGAGAGTATTTTGGATCCACGTCTCCGCTCATCTTCTCGTGTCTATTTTTAGTGCACTGTGTCTATTTCAGCGTCCACACGACAACACGCAGCTTTTAGGCAGCAATAGACAGAAAATAGCAGAGGAGGAGGAGGTTTCAAGTGTTCTCAACTAGGATATTTTGTGTGACAAAACATGCATAAATGTAAGTAAATTTATTTTGGGCTGATTTCCAGAATAATACATTACGTGAGGGGAACTACAGCAATCAGTGGAAATTGCCAAGATTGCTCGATTTTGAGATTGTCTTTTTTGAGTTGAGGTATATATTATATTTTACTTTTTTTTCTATTAAAAAGAACTTGCATTGTGTTTTGCACAAACAGTTTGGCTCCAAACTGTCAGAGGAGGTTGTTGCTCTAAATTTGATCACTTTATTACTTCCTCATGGTTCAGACGCAGACATGAGGCAAACATTTCCTCGTGGCGACGTGAGGACCGCAGCTTATTTCCCTCCTGCCTTATTTGACTATCAGTTTAAATGACAACACAAGTGGTTTTCAAATGATGGAACGGGGAAGTAGGCTATTCTCAGAAAACAGAAGTTTTGGCTCAAACTAAATAAGTCTAAGAACATTGTTGAAACTTAAAGGTCATCTGTAGTTTCTGGCTAAACAGGATTGTTGCAAAATGACTTGCATCTTATAGAAATGTCAGAAAATTAAAAGCTGGCGTCTTATTTAGTTGCATAGTTGACTAAAATGTTAATCTGTGTGTTAAAACAGACATACAGAGGCTAAATGTTGTTGTTTCTTCTCCACAGATGCAGTCTAATTCAGCGTTCTGTGTAAAAGCAGAAGCGTCACTCAAAAATGGACACTGTGCAGAGTCGTGGAAATCCTCCGAGCAACAGAGTCTACAGGATCGAGCAGAAAAGATCAAGGTAATGTTAAAACACGATGCAGTTAATGAACAGAATGTGATGGAAAAATGAGGCAACAGTTGGACTAAATGTCAAATATGTCCTCCGTAAAAGCTAAGTTGCCTCTGAAGTGGATGAAACCATAAGAAAAATTAGGTTAAGTTCACACTGCAGGTGTTAACGCTCAAATCCCTTTTTTATTTTTTTTTTGCGTGGTCGTTAACATTACATTTTAAATGCGACCTCCATCAGACTCCAGTTCCTGAAATGACCCGAATGCGCAGAAGAAGAGATGACGTCACGCTCCGCACGCTGAGTTTACCGAAGTAAATATGGACGCTGCGAGTGCACGTGTGTGTTGATTTCAAAGTTGCTGTCCAATCGGGGCCAACTGTACGTTCAAACGGTAAAAGTCAAAAGAAGATATAGAAGAAAAGGAGTGCAAATGTTACAGATGACCTTCTTTTCTTTGGAGCTGCGGCTGCTGCCTCTGTGCAGAGGCATGTGGGGATGAAGAGTCGGAGCCGAAAGTGGAGGGACTTAAACGTGAGCGACCTCTGTCCTTTCGTCCGACGTAAGAGTCGGATGAAATGCGACACGAACGTTCACACTGCGGTCGCTTTGAAAACATCAGATATCTATCTGATTCAGTACCACATAAGGAAAAGGCCTGGGTCGGGTATGAAAACATCGGATTTGTCACGTTCACGCTGCCATGAAAACACCTGATAGGTGTCACATGAGGGCAAAGAAACCAGAATCGGGTCACATTTGCCTGCAGTGTGAACGTAGCCTTAGAAAGTAACCTTAGAAAACATCGCAAAATGTACATCCTAAATAAAATGAGCCTTTTTAAGCTCTGGATGTTAAATATCCTGACTTTTTTTTTTTTTTTACATCTCATTGTTTGTGTTTTGTGACAGACAAGTGGATACCTTAATCTTCTGGCCAACTGCATTGATAACTTCACCCATGGACTGGCCGTCGCCGGGAGTTTCTTGGTCAGCAAAAAGGTAAGAAGCTGTGAACCTGAAAACAAAAACAGCCATTTATAAACATTTCTGCATATGGAATTATTTGGGGATGCATTATGACATTACATGTTGTTTTTTTACTTTTTAAAACTGAAAACCATGTCTGGTTTAATTCTATTTTGTTTGTTTTTCTGTCTAAAGTTGTAACACTCATTTCAGGTGGATTTTACACAAAACCTCAGAATATCTGGAGATTAAACACCTGAAACACCATGAAGTTTTCACATCTTCATGTGTCAAAACGGTGCCCAAAAACAACTGAATAAAGATTATTTTTCTTTTTTACTGAGGTTTAACTGATAGATAAAATAGGGGATCGAACAGAGAGATGAATCTGATGATTCTGGGTCATGCACGGCGGCGGGGGCGTAGTGATATGGGCTCCTGGTTGATTATTTTCAGGTTGAAGATGTTTTGAAAATAAAGCCCCAAAGTTGCTGCCATTTAAGATAATTTGCTTGGAAAAAGTGGTCTCCATGACCGGAAGTCTGCTGGCAGTTATTAAAAGGATAGTTGTGTACGTTGGTCATATTAAAACCAAATGCTGGTGTAGATTCTCAGTCATCCAGGCCATGGTAAATTCAAAAAAAGTTAAAAAACAAAAACAACTGGACTTCTATTCTGTAGCTGAAGACGTTTCGCTTCTCATCCGAGGAGCTTTCTCAATTCAGAAATAGAGAGTGTGGAGTTGAGCTTTTAAAGCTGAGATGTGATGTAAGCTGGAT